>NW_019641606.1:2666265-2784574 GCF_000599845.2 Trichogramma pretiosum | reverse complement strand
CTCATGAATATCGCTAATTGTTTATAATAATTGAGTGGAACGTTACACGAGTATAGATTTCTTGTTTTGTGTTTTTTTTTTATTTTTTCCCACTATGCTCTCTTTGGGTGGCTCCAATCACTTTGGCATATTTTTTTTCTGAAAATTTGGACAATTTCCAACAAAAAAGTTGCTTGGCACTTTTACTTTTGAATCATTCTACTTTAATCCAGGAATTATTTGAATATTTGTGATTTTTCATGAATTTCAAAAAAACCCTAAAATGGCCAACTTCGGGCCCCGGAAAAAGAGTGATAGATGGTCCCAAAAATTCTAATAAAATTTGGGGACATTTCTGACATCGGAAACAGCAAGTTTTTCATATTTGCAGAAAAAAAAATTTTTTGGCCATTCGATTTCACAGAGAATCGGCCATATATACGGCTGTGCGATATGCTCAGGCAAGATCAATCCCCTTCCCGTTACACTGCAGCAGCAGTATGAATATATATAACACGTGTGTAGTACATGTGCAGATACATAGACTCGCGTGGCGTAGTTGCAGTATCATATATATATGCAGTTGTCCTAGTGCGGAGAAACGAGTAGTAAGTAGCATATGATATCGATGCGACAGCACAATACATCGCACATTCCCGAGTATTGGTTATCTATATCGTGGCTCGAGCCCCTTGTAAACTCCTTGTGTCGCTCGAGCTTTTACGAGAATCCTATTGGGACTCGAATCGGGGAAAAGATGCCGTTGTCGCGACGGCTTTCTTATACGATACGCCGAGCCGCTCATCAATCGATGACAGACGATTCGCCGAGTGTTTTGACACTTTATTCAATTTATTCTTCTCGTGGATTAGATTCTTTTCTATATAGTACTCCAACGCTTGTCCTTTTTATTCTAAAAATTGAAACACAGCCTCTCGATCACGAGAGCACGCATAAGCTCAAATCCCCAAAGCACCTGAACTCTCTGCAAATATATATCGACATAATTATCTACGGTTGGGGTAACCGACCCCATCTAAAAAACACTTGTGTGTCCAACTTCGTAGCGTTCAAAAATTGCCCATCGCGCGCGCGCGGCCACATTGAGCACATACTGCCTTCTGTCTCGGATTATACACTGCGCGTTCGCGACGAAGGGGGTACGCACACGTATTATACACTGTTAGCGATTTTGACGCTCAATTGCTCGGCGATTTTTATTGTCACTGTTATTGTTATTCTCACACTCGGTGGAGTATATTCGTGCCCACGCGCCAAGTGTCACTACTGCCGAAGCAGCAGTGCGTCGAGGTTTAACTTGTCTCGTTGCTTATGGCACCACCATCACCACCCCCTGCGTGTTGCCGCGGCCACTATCACGACGACGACGAGAGGTGGCTTCAATACGGCGTACATAAATGCAGCGGCAACGGTAACCAACAAGGGTGCAGGCTGAGGTGGTGGCGGTCGCGCGCGCGCCCCATTACTTATGCTCGCAGTAGCAGCAGTCGTCGTAACTGATTTATTTTTCCCCCGGTCTCGTTTTCACTCGACACCCCGTCGCGCGACAGAGACACGTATACGCGACTGTGTGTATAGACTTTACGTATATACGATTGTAGAGAATATATATCGACGCACACCCCCTTGTAAATATATTTTCCCTTGAGCCTTATTTTCCTTGCTACGCGCTATACGTCGCGCTAGCTGCGATAATACTTATTATTTGCGGTGTGGCAGTTTGTTTATTTGTTTGCACCGTACAAACAGCCGTAATAATTGTTATTTTTATATCTTCGCTACAATTTATGATCCATATATTATTATTATTATTATTATTATTATTTCGGCTGTGTGGATGCGTCAGAGGATTTTCGTTGCGTGAATTTTCGCTCGAAATCATGGTGTGCTCAGGATGATGCGTCGTTGATCTCAACGCATCAATTAGTAAGTCTACCGTGTATTTACGCATTTATACGTATACCTACGTTTAATCCACGGGGACGACGAGACGGGCGAATTATCCGTGCACCGATGTACCGACGCCGATAGAAATTGGTCGCGTTTCTCTCGTCAATGTCCTCGCGTTGATTCCAAAGGGAAGTTAATCCGCAGCTTTCGTTTGAAGTGTTGTCATCGACGCTTCGGATCAAATAGTACACATTGAAGTGCTCGTTTATGTATTTATGAAAATTAACTTTTCTTTGTTTTGTATCGTTGCAGGTACGAGGAGATGCGGCCTCGCTGATTAGAAGCTACCTCGGCCCAATTTACGGTGAAAGCGTGCTGGATATTTTGACAAGGCAGGCCCGTGACATTCTCGTCTGCGCCTACCATGGAAATTTGGAAAATTTCGTCAGATCCTACCTGACACCTGCCGTGAAGCTGCTCAACGAGGTGAAAAGCGTCGCTTCGAAAAAGGTAAGTGTTTTGTGAGCGAGCCGCCGCCAAGGCGCTTATGGTTATCTTATATTTCAATTTTTGCTTCTCTGCCTTCACTTCTTCTTCTCACACAACGAAATACCTTCGAAAGTGTATACAAAGCTGTACATGCTTAAACTCGCATCGGCGCAGAGTTTATCGACCGTAAGATATACGAGCTCGAGATACAACCAAGATTTTGGCCATCGGCGAAGCGTACACTAATTTCGTAATGATAATAATTTCGAGCACAAGCGCGCGCCGACTTAGAGAGGCCCAATGAGGGAATTATCCCTCGTTGTGTTATACGCGCCGCCGCACCGTAGACGAGAGAGATTATGTATCTCTTGCGCGATATTGTTATATATTTTCACTGTTACGTACCACGTATAAGAGCCGCATTTATACGATGTGTTTGCTACGACGTGTGTGCGCTGCGTGCAGTCGTTGGTGCTGCTGCTTTTAGGCGTAAACACTGCTGCGCCGATAGGGTTCTCGGGCTCGTTATTTATCAAAATTACTCGCCTAAGCGGCCGAGGACTTTTCGTCTCTGATCGCTACTCGAGTAGAGTGTACACTTTCCACAGCGTGTATTACAAGCGAGCGCGGCTAAACTGATTCAAAATACCTACTTAAGGCTAAACTGCGCTCAAACGGGTACACGAGCCAGCTCTAAAGACTCGTAATTATGGAATATCGCGCATAATTTCGGATAAAAGAGAAAATATAATATAAGGAAGCAACAACGAGAGCTTAGTACGTACGTGGGCGCAGCAACAATGTTCACATATTATTATACATCGGAATCTGTATTATGTTATGCATTTTCCACGATGTGTCGCACGACGAAAAAATATATATCGCGCTAATCTCGCGATTATTACCATGCACAAATATAAAACTTATCTCTCAATTTATGCGACAGGTCGCGCGCGGCGCTGTGTGTTCACTTTCCGCTCACCTGAGCATATTAGGCTCGCTAATCATTCACGCTTGGTGCAAATTTTTTGCCCCTCTACTAAAACTTTTCAGTAAGAGTAAGATCAGAGAGAGAGAAAGAAAAAAAGGAGGAAACGTGTGTGCAAGCACTGAGACAGAGAGAGAGGCAAGAATCCATCGACATTAGGCAAGGCGTAAACGAAAGCTATGGAGTCTCTCGTGTGCTGCATAAGGAGGTGTAAGCATGGCGAATCGTTGACGCGCAAGAGAGCCGAGAGCTGAGCATTGAATGCGATGCTTGTATTACGATATATACGTGTATATATTTTCTGTGGCTCTGAGAGGGCCGCCGTATACGAACACACGAGTACACATAACGCAACTTAATTCGATCGCTGGCATAAGTGCCCATGCGTACTTTCGGCGCCCTTTGTGTACGCAAAACACGTCGTTGTGGCGTCTCTTTCTCTCTCCCTTTTTGCGAGTCTTTTCAGGCTTTTACTCCTCCTCGCGCACTCGTGCAGCACGTTCTAAGCGTATATATGTATATCGCGTAATATCGACTGCGGAGCATGTAAAAATCGACGATAAAAAATCTTTTTTGGACGCGAACTTTTATTTTTACCATTTGCGGACTCTCGAAATTTCCACGTATTATACATACAGAGCTTGTTGTGCATTGTGTGTCGTTTGGCAAAGAACCAACTTTTGTACACACACTGTGCCACTGAGCCAAATGCTTTTACCGGCTCGTAACACCCTATAAGGACTGGCTGGCACAACTTTTTATCTTAATTTCGATTTAAAAACATCCGCCTCGGCTTTATAAATTGCCTTGTTTACTTTTTACTATTGTTTAAATGTAAGAAAAAAATCACACTAAAAAAGCTCATAACACTTCTCCTCCCACCAAATACCTATATTATTATGTGTAACTTGTAACTCTCAATTACCACCGCCTCAGTGTCTCAAAGGCTCAGTCATGAGAGTAAGCATTCAGCATCAGAGGCTCGTTGTCGATTGACTCTTCTCCCCTTTTAACGTGCGTATATATACGTCAAATCCTCCCGTGCCGTCGCACGCTACAACCGCATGTCCTTTGCTTCTGTGTGTGTCTGTGCCTCGGCCGCGCGCGCGACACGAGCGACAGAGCAATTCCATTCCATGCCAAGCGCGAGCGAAATGTGATTAAGCCCCCGCAACGGCGACGAAAGACAGAGACAGAGATAGAGAGACGAGCTGTAGTGCCTATAACGTCGCGGTTACACGCAGCAACGAATTGCAAAAGGGCCGAAGGGATTTTAATTGAACGTGCACGCACTACACACAGGCACAGAGAGAAAGAGAGAGAGAGAGAGAGAGCTGAGGCCTGTTGTGAAGGGCAGCAACCCCGTTGCAGGATCGAAAGAAGCAACTGTGTACGCCTGCGCTACGCCTAAAAGCAGAGGGAGTCACATTTCAGATACGACGTATAAAAGCCATATACAGTTCGGGCACATTGGCGCAGTCAACGTTAGATAACGCCACCGAGTACTTTTTTCGCCCTCTTTTTCTGCGCGCATATCAACCGCAACGGACGGTTGTTATGAATGCGTCTAGGCTGTGCGAAACGTTAGGATCTTAATTGTGCCTTAATTGCCCCCCTCGATTGCCTCTATCTTATTTAGGCTGAGGCTTTATTTTGTTGGTTAAGTGCTTCATGACTGGCGCCGTATAGTTAATTTTCGATATTAAATACTCGTATAAGGGTTCGTCTTTTTCTGCACGGTCAATTTTTACTAATTTAGCGCTATTTTCTTTAGTTAGGAAAATGGTAAAATTTAATATTTTGTACATGCTGAAAAGTTTCTATATGAGTTCGTTTACACCACCCGAAACTTTTCCCTATGTATTTTATGAAATTCCTTACACTCTTTGGCGTGCGCTGACTTATCATACTCATAAAAACGTCTGGTCTGCGTGCGCTTCTATATATATCGTCGCGCTTCATGCTTTTTAATTTCGTTTCCCGCAGACGAGTCCACGTACAGAATTACTCGAAAAGCCAGTAGATTTTCATGCTTATGTATTATTAAGTTCCCCCGCACCGCGAGCCTTTTCAAATTTATGGAATTTCAAGCGAATTCGGAATGAAATTGCGAAGAACGATGATAAATAAATAAAATGCTCAACGATAAGTTATATGAGAAAAGTTTTAATAATCGTAAAAACGTGTCGAAGAAACCAAGTCGCGCAAGGCAATGTTGAAGCATTAAAAGTAATTTGAAACAACATCATCATCGCTTTTGGTTAATTTCGAAAAACACACAATTCGTGTACATCTCCGCTCCGCTGTCCATTTAATAAAAATGCAGATTTCGCTTATACGACTGTGTGCCTTGTACATATCCGAACGATCGCCCGACGAAAGTTCCTCCAGTACTAAGGTTGCTTTCACACCACACTGCCACCGTCATACGCTCTCGTGGGGCCGTGTCGCGTGAGTATATACTCGGCTCTTAAAGAGACCATATCAATTCATTTCGCTGAATTCCAGCGAAGCAATCGCCCGTACGTATTGCCTCGTTTGTTTCTTCGATCGAGCTTTATGGAGCTCTCGAGTAAGCGGCCACTTGAATAATCGGTGAAACGGGCGATATCAAGTGCTGCCGCTGCCGCTGCTGCTGTTCCTGCCCCAGTGCGTGTGCGCAGATAAGAGAGAGATATACCTGCCAAAATCTCGACGATCTATATCGTTGATCAGTGAGAGAGCTGCTACTGCTACTGCTGCAGCAATGTATAACACACACAATGAGAAAGAAAGTCTTTTTTTTTCGGTCGACTCCGTGAAGAAAAAGGAGCAAGGATTAAGCGCATAATGAGCTTCGAACGTATACCTGGACGACGGCAGGATTATGTACTGTATGCGCGCTAAGGAAATCTCGCGACTCGTGTCGTGGGTCCTTTTTTTCCCTTCATATCGCGCAGCACACATATGTTTTATGGTCAGATCCGCCGGATAAATTTCACCTATAAGGATTTGAATTACTCACTTCTCGGTGCAGTTGACGAGGTGCGCACTACTCCGTTTAATCTCTTTCCTTCCGACTCTTCTTTTTTTTTCTCTCTCTCTCTCAAAAGGAATTTTTAGATTATTATCGCGCGCCGTGTGCAGCATCTCGAGACATAATTCGAGCTGACTTTTCTTGAAGCGATAATGACGACAATGACGACAGCACCGTGGACGAGACGACGACGAGCGAAGAGACGATGAAAGAGAGAAATGCAATTTTATAGTGAAATTTGAAAATACTACACTCGTCGCGCGCACTCTTTATGCCGATCATTAAAAATTTAATTCGCTCGTTAAAATCGTCTCATTCGTCGCGCGCGGCTCAAGACAAATAAGTCATCACGGAAGATGGCCGGGGACCCCCATAAAGTTATAATACTGCACCGAATCGCAGTTCCGGCTCTATTTAATCGCATTATTGAAAAATAATTATGATTTACCGCGGTAATATTCATCATCGATCCGGACGAAGGGATTATTATCGAAGTTAATAGGTCAATTTTGTCTTCGCGGACGTTAATGTTGCATCGGCTATGGGCCCCGCGAGCGGACCATCAATTTCGTGTCTGCATAAGCACACGGTATGGTATGGACCTCGGCTGCGTGCATATAATACGTCGTCGCGACGAGAGAGCTGATCTCGTGCGCGGCTACTCTAAATCTTTCAAGTTTATATCGTATACGTACGTATTTCGTGAGCCACATCGAGTCCGTTGAGCGAACGAACGATTTATATATTATGGTCCGGTGGCCGATTTTTATTACTCCGGTCGGGCAGTAACTCAGCTTCACACGTACGCGCATGAACCGCAGCAGAAGCTAAAAAAAACAAGCGTGTAATAATGCTTTCGTCATCCGTAATTCGCACGACGATATATATCGGCCAATGTACTTCTGAACCACAAGTTCAAGTGCACGCGCGAGAAAAAATGCGGTGTTGCGTTCATTACAATTACGCGTATGCTCCTCGTCGACTATAGCGCCGCTCATATACGCGCATACGCGCAAATGCCCGAGAAAATTCATAATAGGTATACGCACGCGTAACGTTGCGGAGCGGCTAACGAGACACGACAGTGCAGATTAGTTACTCGCTCGAGTGTCTACGCAGATATAAAAGGGACACGTACACGTGCTAAACGACTCATATAAAGCTGCCGACATGCGCGCAGAGTTGGCCCATATTGCTTAGCTTTTTTAAAAGTGTCTGTAAAGAGATATACGTGTTTGTCCGGGACAATATGTAGTCAGCCATGTAAATCTTCGAAGTGCTCAATCTTGGCGACTTATATGCACATATAAAGAATAAATATCGAAATCGTCGTCTATACGCTAAAAACTTCCTGCCTACAATATGCTAACGGTACACAAATCGGAGGATGAATGGGTAACTCGTCGCGTGTACGTACGGATTCGAGCTATTATATCGTCGTGCAGTTCCGCATTTCTAGCATTTTCCAAATGTTGCCGGAGATTAATTATTCCACGCGGCTCTGCGGAGGCTCTCCGCTCGCGTCTGTATATTATGTGTTTGTTCGGCAATCCTCATTTCTCAATGCGCTATTTGCGCGCTCGCGACGACGAACCGAGCGATGCAAAGTATAGTACGCTAGACGAAATCCTTCTTTTTTTGCTGTTTTGTTTTACGAACGACCGAAGAAGAGCTACGGTGTATCGGTAACGATCCGCCACAAATCACAAACACAACGAGAGTCGCGAGCTTCTCGCGAACGATCTACACGTTTCTACATGTGCTTTTTTATCGCTCGTCTCCATCTCGGGCAGATGCTATCTCAGCTGAGACTTTTCTCTCTCTATTTATGCTCTTGTCTGACAAACGCGCGCCGATCGTCTCGGCCTTTTAAATTATCGTCATTTGCCGTTCTTCTTTTCTGCTCGACTCCGCGTTAATCGATCGCGTGTGCTATACAATAGAGAACAAATATCACTACACGCGCGGCAAATATTTGCGTCGAGGAACTTCAGAAATAAATTTATCACAGCTTATTACGCAACATGTCGCACATGTGTTTCGCTGAACCTGTGGGTACGATGACGACGAGTCACGTTCTTCTCGCGCGCCTATAAATGCTTCTACTGCAGCCCTGCAGGACAATTACGCATCTCGCATGCCTATCCGTTAAAATGCTCTCGCGCGCCGCATACATGTGCGAGGCTTAAAAGCGATCTATGAGTATGTATGTATAAAAGCTCGAGCGGGATCGTTCCATTTGGCTACTTAGGCTGGCGCGCTGGGCTCGTCGATAATCTCGTAATATACAAGCGGATCGTGCCGCCGCGCGTGGAAAAGGTGTCACGTACATATGCTCCATACTACTCTATGCACGGTAGTGCTGCTGCTGCTGCTTATGTACGGTCACTTTGCGCATATACATATAATACGAACCGAAAGAGCGAGAGAGGGAGACGTCGATCGACGAGACGATCGGTAGTAGTAACGGTGAATTAAACGCGCAAAGTCGTGTTGCACGCACGCCTCCCCATATATGTATTATATGCACCGTGTGCTATAATCAAATATTATCCCAGTTACAGCGGCAGCCGCAGCAGCAGCAGCAGCAGCTTATCGCCAGAGCTCTGAGCGCGGCACATAAGCAGTTATGTATTATATGCCTTGTTTGCATCCATATAGGCTAGTCTCTCTCTAGCTTGCTGTTGTGTGAGCGAAGATCATGATTGGCGAATGTAGCATGTAAGCTTTGTGTGTATCGCTTACGCGCGCGCGCGCGGCAGATATTAAAGGGACTTGCTTTTTTTTCGTCGACTATATACATATATTTTGTAGGGGGATTTCACGCGTGAATTACTCGAGAGAGTTTTGTGTTCGTTTCTCAGCAATTAATACAGCAGCGCGCGTTAATCGTCGTCCGAAAGGTGCCCGATGCGTATACGTAATAAGAGCTTTTTTTCCTGGCGCGACAGAAAACATTGATAATTGTCGCGCGCGCGCGCGCCGGGTACTCATTTAAGAACGGCGCGTGAGATAACAATTATATATACAAAATGTATTAACCGATCGATATTTACGCACGTGCCTAGTTTTTTATGTACAATCCATAGCGTTATTACGGCAGAGACGAAAGGTCCTTTAGAAAGTCGCGCTATTAAATGTGCCGCGCAGTGTGTACACGAACGTGCTCACGGATCATCGAACTGCTTACATGATATCGAACGACTCTTGCGTGCCGAGAGAGACGATGGGGCCGATAATGAAGGCCCTATTTTTCCCCCCAGATGATTCACACGCGGTAAAAGGATGCCGCGCGCGGCTCGAATATATAGGATACTGCATGCCTATATGCGCTTTCATATCCCATGCCGCGATGCGCGATATTAACGTATGCATTATTACGTAATGAGATGTGCTTTATGTGGGTGAATGTTGTTGCGGTACATCTATGCACTGCATACGGCGAGTCGATAGCGCCACGCGGTGCATTTTGATGGATTTATCACGAAGCGACCTATTATCCAAGTTGGTAAGAAGTATTTGTAGGCGCAGTGGCGTTTAAGAGTCGAGAGCTGCCACCAGCGGTAGAGAGAGAAAGAAAGAAAAAAATAACCTGTGAGCGCGTGATAATTGAAAAATCAAAACTCGGAAACATTGATCGATTACGTGTTATGTGTGTGTACCGGTATCAAAATTTGGAATTTACGCGGTAATGACACAGCAAATGTGTGCGGGTATGTGGCAAGCTCGCTCTCTCATTTACACAGGTTTCGCGACTAAGAAGGGAGAGAAATATCAAAGTCAATCGCGCCAATATTTTGTTAGTAAAATTCAAGTGATTTCCTCGTCGAGTAATACACACAGCGACAGTCAGCAGCAGCAGTCAACTTTCTTCGAAGCGACCGATATCTTGGCTCTGAATTCCTGCGCTTCGAGCAGCCGCGCGTTTTGTCTGTCACACTCGAGTCAACCCCTCGCCTCAAACACACATACACACACACTTCAATCTATATATAATACGAATCGACAACTATGCCTCTTGATTTCCATTTTCCTCTATATGGCCTCGACCGTCTCTCAACTACGCTGCTGCTGCTGCTGCTGCTTTTACCCGTTTCTGGCGGCGATTCCTCTATACTCGTTTCACGCTCGAATCTGCCAAAGCAAATCTTCGCAGCGTGTCCGTCCTTTGTGTCCGCTGCTTCTGCTCTCTGCGTGTTCGTGGTCGCGTCATTTTTTTTCCCTCTTATTGCCATATTTCCTCGTCACTGCGGAGTTCCGATAAATATATACGCAAAAGAGAGTGATCCATAAGAGAAGAGGTAAAAGGTCACTTCTCCGCTCGGACATGAAAATTTCTATTTTCGCTGATTACTCATTCATTCGCTTTTTTTCTGTTCATTTCTGAAGTCGATTGTTTTCCGTAAAGAGAATCGACACGATTTGTACTTTTGAAACAATATGTATCCCATGCATTGACCTCAAGCTCGAGGGTTACACGATACACGTATAGGTACTATATATGCTCGTTGCTTACGTATCGGCGCTCAAGACCGGATCCTGATTGTGTGTGTATTATACGTGTGCTCACGATGTTCGCGTCCATACTATATGGCTAATATAACACACTCGCGCGCGCACAGATGCAATAAATCAATCTCTCGACTCTGCGCTGCACTTCTCTCTATTCTTAATTTACAAGTATACACATATCGAAGGAAAAAATTATCCTCATACTCCCGCGGACTTTTACATTTCTCGCTGTGCGCGCGGGAGAGAGAGAATACGTTTTGTGTATTACAGACGCGGGCGCAAACGAGAGCGAGAGTAGTAGAGTTGGAAGTCTATAATATTAGAAAGCGAAGACACGCTTATGTACTCGCGAGTAGTTGAGAATATGAGTTATTTGTCGGTGAAAAAAAGCTCGCCACGCGGCCCGCGAGTAGCTCGTGGTTCAAGCTCGTGGATATACGTACATACATCAGCAGATGCAGATTGTTCGTCTGTAATTGTATATAGCATGCGCCAGGCGAGAGCTACTGCTACGTGTATTATTGAGCATTTTACACACAAACACACACATACCCGTTCATAATTCACGCGCCATGAAGTTCGAGAGCTCCGTACACGAAGCACAGTAGGTAGTAGTAGTAGTCTTCGGAGCACTCACTTGTATCATAAACAAACAATGTCCGTTGCTGCGCAGCGTAGCTGTATGCGTGTGTTATAGATATTTACGCGGCTCTCGAACATCGGGGTGTCTCCATTACCGGAAGTTTACGCGCTCGCGCTTTGGCACGTACCTATACAGTATAAGAATGAATGGCACATCGAATGGTGTGCTGTGCACCTATACAGCACGTGTGAATTAAAGCTCGGTGCGGCCTAGCACCAGAGACTGTGAATTAGCATCGCGCGTGCTCGCATGCAAAGCTCGTAATAACCGGATCTACTATCTCGTCGTAGCGCCTGTAAATATTTACGCGGCTGCTGCAGCTGCACGCATGGGAGTGATCATTCGTGCGTTGTAGTGTTATTATGGATTATATTCCGGCACCTCGAGCTCCGAGTAAGGGAATTAATACGCGAGCGATGTCGAGAGAGAGAGAGGTTATATAACGATCTCGAGAGGCAGCAGCTCTGGGCAAGGTGTTTTCTAAAATCGTTTTCACTTGTTGCTCTGCGCTGCTGCTGCTGTCTCGCGCGCGCCACGCGTGGATTTGACAAGCTCGCGCGCGTTCTCGTATTCGCGCGGCTCTTACGATAACAATGTCAGTCAGACTTCCGAGATGCAAGTATTACGTGTTTATATCTGTACACTGTCTGTGTGTTCCGCGTGTGCGTAGGAAATAACTACGTGTATAAACGATCAATTTCAATTCTCACAGTCTCGTGTGTTTGTGCTTTTTTTTGAATGAGTGGCTCTTTGAACGATTGTATTTTCGTAACGCGCGAATGACAAATGACCGTAACACTCGCACACGATCGTGACGTGTTTTTTCTTCTCGTGATTTTTCGTTGTGTACGATATCGAATTAACGAATCGAACGAGTATACGCGAGAATTTCTCCAGACGCACTCCGAGTGCAAGGCGTTTATCGGACTTTAATAACGCGCGGGCCGTTAAAAGTTTTACTCGTTGCGTCGATGAAAAAAACGACGGATTTTCGTTGCCGAGCACGACAGCGTCATTAATTACCACGACGCTTCTCCTTTGTCAAAACGGGGCGTTATATCGGACGTCTTAATTGAAAGCTCGTATAATACAAGCATCCACCGCGCGTCTCGCTCATTTTACTATCGACAGCCGACGACTGGCTGACTGACGCGAGAGGAATTCGCGACGTGTATACGAAACTTAACTTATGGCAAACTATATGAGCGTAGGAGGAAAGAGAGAGAGAGATTTCTCGGAAAATATTTCACGTCAAAATTAATTTCTAAATCTTCACCTTCGGCTAATTGATTATCATGCAAATTGTCAATTTTCCTAATGCATCACGCGTCGTTTTCAATTATTGAAGCTTCTGAAGGTTTCTCCGTAAAATTTTCAATAAATGAATATTGAATAAACATCGATTCATAAGCAGATATTACTCGCGGTTTAAAACTAGGACGTTGGAAACTTGCGACACGTATTGCAAAATTTATTTGTCAGATTATGCCTCTCGATACACGAGCGCAGCTCGTTGTAGTACACTCTTTAATTTTCATTCTGCGCTCGGTAAATCTTTTTCTTCAACTTTTTTTCATTCGCGTGCGCGCGGGTGCGAGAGCGACTTATATTATACTAGAATGAGAGGGGCCCTCGAGGGCATCACGCGGCGGAACGCGCGGCGAACATAAGCTGCTTTTCGCGAAAAGCTTCATTAAAAGCCCGAACAGCTCGCGCGCTCTGTGTGTGTTTGGTGGTGTGTGTAAAAAAGCGACTTGCCTACACAGCGTTATTTTAACGAGCCTTTTCGCAGCTCATGTAGTCGCAAGTACGGCGCTATAAGAGGAGCTTATCTTTATGGAAGTTTGTTTTTACGCTGTTTTACCTTTTAAATTTCTAACATTTCAAGTATAAAAGTGTAATACGTAAGTATAGCGAAATATCGTGCTGTAGACATTATGTACTCGCGCTCAGTATCGAGTTGTATCGAGAGAGCCTCGAACCAGCTCGGCTAATTATTTATCAATTTGAAACGTAACGTCAGGAAGACACCAGAGGTACACAAGCATTAATCCTCTCGAGAGCACACACAGGAATCTATTGGAAAGTCCGTCCGCGCCGAGCTCGCGCAGAGTTGCATTGACTCGAAGCAGCGGCTCGAGGCATCATCCGCATCGACGAGACAATCGCCATTACAATTATCCGCATCGAGTTAGTAAAGAGTAAGACGAAGATGATGAAGAATAAATGCCATTGATCATCTGTAGTATAGCTGCTCTCCGTTGTAGTACTGCGAGCACATTGGCATCGACATAACATGACAACTCAAGCACCGCAGCAGCAGCAGCAGCAGCAGCAGCTCGTCGTAATATCGAAAGGAAAAGTGCCTCAACGTGGACGCGCAGTCGATCGGTTCTCTCCCCGGCCTCGGGAAAGTGTGTGTTCTCACCCATTAAAAACAAATACAACAAACCTTTAATTCCTAGGTCGTGAATCACGTTTTTGTCGGGGGGATCGGTTCGCTCTGGCTTTACAACACACAAGGGCCCAGAGTATGAGAGATCATTCTTCTGCTGCTCGGCCGTCTTCTGATTCGGCTGCTGCTGCTGCTCGATGACTGTTTACGACGCAGCTTCGGCTTTACCTTTAATTGGACGCGAACATCGACGTATTTTATATATACTATATACGTGTATGTGCGATGCCGACCTAGTTCCTTATTATATGCCATTTTCTTGCCAACGCGCGTTTTGTTCGAAGCAAATATATATTATGCACACATTCACACACACATACGCGCGCCATTGATTGACAATCGATCGAATCGTTTTCGCTCTTCTTTTTCTTCGACGCTCGTGGACCTCTTCGATATATATACAGCTCATGCGCATGAATATGCAAAGGTTGTGCTTTGTCCCACGCTCGAGCTGCTCGCGCGTTTATCGGGAGAGTCTCGAGCTGGCGCTGCTATCACTCTCCCTTTGAGCTCGCGACACTTCTGCGCTTTCGCTTTTATCTCGCCGAATGCGCTCCGCGCGTATTCACTCGTCATGGAACGATCGAATGCCCGAAGTTCGCCTCCAACGATAATGTACGCGAATTCCATTGATTCGGAGAGTGATTATACGGCTGCGCGGGTCGCGATCGTTAAAGTGAAAAATAATGTTTTTTTAAGAAGGAAACGGAAAAAAAGAACAAAGAAGAAAGATTGGCAATTTGCCAGGCGTGACGCAACCCCGATTCCCCGAAAGTAAACTTTGCAAGCTCGAGACGCAGAACAGGCATTATTTTTCAGTTATTGAATAAAAAAACAAAAACGCATGAAAAAAAAGGATCCCGAGAGATGAAGCGAGGAGGAATATAATCACACTCGGAGAATACGCAATTTCGCATGGGTGCGATCGCGCGCGAGAGGGTACATGCGGCTTTTGCTGACATCTCCATTTTTCACGTGCTAACTGCAAGTCCCTCTCCATGGACTCCACGTGTGTGTGTGTGTGTGTGTGTGTGTGTGTGTGTGTGTGTGTGTGTGTGTGTGTGTATCTGTGTATGTATGCGCGCATGTGTGCAGCGAGATACAATCGTCTTGTTCAAAGTTTCGCGGCACGTTCGACATCTTCCGGAACATCGTCCCGCATAAATAACGAGCGTTGCACATCGGAGCAAGCGCAACACAACGACGATCAGCCCAACACAGCGCCAGAGGAAACGCGCAGAAAAAGACACCAGGGCAGCACATATTCACTTTAACAAACGCTCTGAGAGATCGGTGAAAAAAAAATATATATATATAAATGTAACTGCGATCATAATTATAATTTGTTCATGTTACTTTTTCTCATATAGCCGATATATGGAATTCGACCGCTTGAGGGTTTTGCGATGCGCCATCTACAGTCGATGAGAAATATCAACTAAAAAAAAAATATGTATAGGAAAAACGAGCCAAGCGTATTTTACGACGATCGATCGATGATTTTGCTAGAAATACGCGCACATAATTGCCGCACGTTAAACGATGCAAATTACTCTCGCTCCGCTCCGAGCTAGTTGGAGTACAGTAAGTAGTGAGAGTGTTTGGAGCGAGTATTGGCGTGTAGAGGCATTAAAATCCGATCCGGTGCATCGTTTCCCCCCGCCGCAAGTTTAACGACCTTTTGCGCGAGCTCGGCGTTAAAAGAGTAGCAGTGTGTGCATGTGTATATAAAACGTATTAGTTTACAGAAATTTACGAGTCGCGCGCGAGTCCGTATGTAGGCACGCCGCCAGCAAGGATTCACGCGAGTTTTCACCTGCAGCGCGCATCGCATGCATTTTTGCAAATCAAACGGTGGTGCGGGCGCGCGCGCGCGAATTCGCGAGTACGTTGCGAGCTGTGCGGACTTTTTATCGCGCGCTCGAAAACTTTTTAATGGAATACATTAAAAATACAAGAAGAAAAGAAAAAACGAGCAAGAGCCGATGGGCGAGAGAGGGGTGGTCGTCCGGGCAAAGTTGCCGACGCACGCGATTGCCACTACTCACTTTTACTAGCAATATAAAGGATAAGATCGCGGCGAGCTGCGGCGCTGAAAGTAAACGTTAAAACTTTTCTTATTCGCCGCGATTGCGGGTAGTAAACGCGAAGCTACTATACACTGCTGCTTTTTCGGGTTTTTTCAAGAAAATATTTTTCCAAAACATCGCGCCTCACCTCGCCTTAGATCCATAAGTATATCGATTGCGCACACACACACAACAAATACACGCGGACGAAATATTGTTAATCGCTGTTTCAAGTGGTACACGTGCATATTGTGCCATGCACGAATTCTCATACTTTTATAGTCTGTAATAGGTCGGCGGCCTGTGTGTGTGTGTTGCAATTTACTTTGGGGCCGCGCGGAGCACAATAGCCTCCCCGTGAGTCGCATCGATCATAATATACACCATACACACGGAGCACAGAGATCGGTATATAAATAAAACGATTTATTGGTGTCATTGCGGGATATATCGATGTCTTTCCTACGTGTGGCCCGCGAAAAGCGGGGCCCCCCTCGCGCGACTCATGTTGGCACGGGGTGGGCTATAGATGTATGGGTCAGGGTGTGGCATTTGTGAGCTATTAGCGCACTCGCGTGCTCGTGCGCAATACAAAAGTATACCGATCATTGCTTCTCGGTCGGGTTGACGAAAAAAGCGAAAAATGTACCGATTTTCTCATTGTTCGCCTGCTATACATATTTATACCGATCGGTGCATTATGTATACTCGCTCGTGATCGATCGCACGCGCTTCTGGAAAAAAAAACGAACGAACAAAAGACGAAATGTCTTTCGCCAATTAAACGAGGGGAGGGACAATTAAAAGTGCACGCGCATCGAGTCGGTGTTGATTCTCATTGCTGTGCGTGCATTATTTAACGTTGAATATTCGCACACAGCCCAATCTCAATGTCAATGTCATTGTTGCACGCGCCGCGCGTGGAAAAGAAAAAGCAGACTATAAGAGATACAGAGAAAAAAATAAACAGTCATTACGTTAAACTTTCACTATCACCGAGCGAATCGAGCCCTTATTCGTGAAAAAGACCATTCGGCCAAAAAGACATACACACACACACACACACCACCGTGACGTACTTTCACTCGGCACGGGCATCTACCACTGTGCTCTGTGTGTGTGTGTGTGTGTACAACTGCGAGAGCTATGTGCCGTGGCATTAAAAAGGGGCATGTCGACGTATAAGCTCGGGTATTACCGTATCGACGCGCGCAATCGGACGAGATATCGCGTGCGCGGGGTTTAGCGCAATTATTATATCGTATTATCGCGCGGCCGGCGTGAGAGCGCGTGAAAAACTACGTCGTTATGTGTGTAGTGTGTACACCCAAGTTCACGGGTATTATTGGCATGCGATGACGTTTTCTTCGCGCGCTCTCTCGTCGGGCTTCGACGAAAGGGAGATCGGTGTGTAATTGACGGTTCTCGATTTCGATTGCTTATAATAATACACGGTTGGGCCGCGCCGGCAATTAATAAAGTAATGCGCGTCGTTTATAAGGGAGGGAGGCAGGACAAACGTCGAGATCGCTACTTGCGCAGTTTAAACGATTTCTGCCTCAATACCCTGTACGATTACTCGCGGCCGAGTCGAGCTCGAGAATGCCAAAAGTCTATATCGCACGGTACGAGGACTGAATTCAATCGCGAGACTTGGATTAGATCGGCTGCTTTTTTTTTCTTCGCTGGCCGTTCCACATACGTGACTGGATTTCCCGAGCTTCGAGAACGGCTTCCATTTCGTATCATACGTACCAACATAGACGTACACCTATATGTATAAAGTCTAGGACAATACTCGGAGTCATGAGCGCGCGCGCGCCAGAGCTCCGCAGGATTTGCTTTTGTTGATATATTTAGCACGTTCGCGCGAAGGCAGTGATGCAATTCACGTCGATCGCTTCGATTTGTCTTATAATATATAAGTTTTGAAACGTACCGCACGAGTTGTGTGTACTCTCGCGGTTCACGATGGCCGCGACGAAATGAAAAAATTAATAGCAAACCATACGAGGACGATGACGAATCGGAAAAGCTCGCGTTCTTTTTCCATTTCTAATCGTTCGTGCGGCTCTTCGCGCGCATCGAAAACGAAAGGACCGAAGTTTTATGGGCGCTGTGGGTGAAAGTGCAAACTGCTGACTTTGTTGTTGTTGTTGTTGTGGGCGGAGAGATGCAGGAAAACGCGCTTAACTCAGACAGCGATCCGTGTAACAATGTGCCAAAAGTAATGTGTCATAACGTTTTAACGACGGATCGTTACGTGCACCACGGCGCGTGGAAAAATATGCAAGGATTTTTTTTTCATTGCAACTTATCGCGTCGAGTGCACTTCTCAAGTTATCGAATTTTTGGTATTTACCTGTATTTACCGAATTTTTGATTTTACACCCTGTTAAAAATGCTCAACACTTTTATGGCTCGATTTAAGCTGAAGAAGAAGCTAGTTGTACATAATAAAAACACCATTAGAAACGGACTTGTATGAAGCTATAGAGAGTATGTATGACGAGGCTCGATGTACCACAGCAGGCGGCAAAGCTGACTACGAATATGGAAGATTTGTAAGAGTAATAGCACGCACATTTTTTACTGCAGTCGAATTGAAAATCCACAGCGTAACAAGTCAAAAATGCAATGCCATATGTAATTCAGTGCCGAAAGAAGCTTTTGACCAATGTAAAAATAATTTTAAAAATCGGCGAGTCAAAGGATGATCTTAACTTTCAATCTTTTAAACAGTTATGTTTAAACTTTTACTTTTCGACTTGCAGAATTTGCAACTAAAGGTACTCGCCATTTAGTGGTTGGAACTCGAAGTGGTATTATCATATTCGAAGTGTTTAAAAACTGATCTACATCTTGTGAAACAATTAAATTGTAATTTTCAAATTATTTGAAACGCGCATAATATTTGTAACATAATTATAATATTAAATTACTAAAAACAAGACAGTTAATGCAAGGTAATTAGAATCTTTGTAAATGATGATTCTTTTCTTCATCAGGCCAGTATTGACATCAAGCATTTCCACTAATATACGAAAGTATTGTCCTTGCTCGCTGATACGCTTACCTCTATATCAAGAACTTTTTAAGATTTTTTTCCTCTTTCAGCACTGCAGACTCATTAGCTCATTCGAGCATTACCCTCGTTCTCGAGTAATAATCTCTCTGCGCGTCTCGGCTTTAGCAGCTCGTGTTTACTCTACTTATCTATTAATTTAAATTTCCCAGCCGGCTGCTACCGCGATAACGCACGCGTGGCCCTCGTCGGAGCGTACAAAGATCCTAATTCCTCGTACTTCGTTACGTTACAATATCCCTCTCGACTCGCGTCGCTCCCGTTCACAGCTCGCTTCCTCCACCGCAGGTATGTGCACCACCTCTCGAAAATCTTTCGCACTCTCTCTCTATCTCGAAACGTTCGTAAAGCACGCGAATATCTCTCTGGCCGCTGCTGCCACTAAATCTACTATAGCGCCTCGCGCGATTATACCTCGTCCGAAATTTATTTAGCGAAGTAGAGACAACGGCTATTAAGTGAATGTAAACGGTGTATAGCGTGTACGGTGTGACGTTGCGTGATTCGCACAAAGCGGCGATCTGTTGGCGCCGGAACTCGATCGCGATTCGGGCGCGCACCAAGAGTGCCAGAGCCAAATCTTCGCGAGCTCGTGAATTCCAAAAATATTTTCGCTGCGTCGTGCTGATTTTAATCTTTCGTGCGCTGTGTATAGTGCTCCGTGGTCCTTGTGCGGCCGTTTGCGGGGGCGCGCGAGCATCAGAAGTATACGTTGTTATTATTATTAATACACATTTACGAACTCGTTACTAACGTCCAGCGCTCCGTGATCAGTTCCGTTAACGACGATCGTTTCATATACGTTATACATTTTATATATTTCGTAATATGCGAGGCAGAAACAAACATAAATTCGTGCGGCGGCCGGCAGTCGAATTTATTTCATCGGAGCCGCGAAATCGCCCGCGATCATCGTAATTAGTTCGCGAAATTTCGCGTCCGATCGGTATCGTGTTTCGCGGTAATAACCCTTGTATATATACTTCGGGTCCCCTCCATCCACCGCCGCATTTCGAAGCATCGAATTGCATTTTAGCCTCACAATTTAGGCGCAACGATGTAATACGCGCGTGCGTATACGCATATGTGTGCTACCTCTCCTCCCGCGCACGTAATCGCGTATGAAATATTTTTTTCGATAAAAACTCGACGATGATCAGATTATAAAGTCTTGTAATTACGCACTCGGCGACCGACGCGCTTATAAATCACGCAACGACCCTCCGACAGTTGCGGATCATCGGTAACTACCGTACGCGCATTATGGCCGATGCTCTCTTTCTTTCTTGGCTCCTTCTCTCTTTCTTATCGCGCGCGTCCTTTGAACACAGTTAACGTTCGCGGACATTGGCCGTCGGTTCATAAATAATTTTTCATCGCGCGAGATTAGCCGCATGTTTGATGCTATATATCACGGCAGCACGGCCGCTTGTTCTCCGCGTGTCTGTGTACGCACGCGGTGATGAAGCTAAATCCATTGCGAATTCCACGCGCCACCCCCTTGATAATAATACGTTATCGGCCAGTCGCGTATATAGTCGCTCCAATCATCGCCTTGCTGTGCACGCGTGCTTCTTCGGGAAGTCCCATAGTGCATATAATAAATATCGGCTCCATTAATCGTAGGTGCGCGCGCGCGCGTTATATTTATATGGTGTGCTCCGTGTATTATTCTCTGCGGGCGTTCGCTGTAGCCGTCGAATTAATAATATTGCGAATCAAAACGCTACCAGCGCTGAACCGGTGCTACCTACCATACAAAAGATCTGCAGAAAATCTACTTCCGCACTCTCGACGAGCTCGAGTGTATAGAGCATCGTCGATCGGAGATCGTTACGAATGGAGAGGAAGAACCTTTTTTCGTTCTTTCTTTCATCTCGGTTTTTTTTTGTATAAATGTGTCATGAAAACGGCTTTACGAGCAGAAATTACACGCGCGGGGCCTCGGCGATCGTTAGCTCCCCATATATAATACATCGTATTCACAATTACTTTATTAATAATTCGCTTTACACCGCGTAATGCCATTAATTACCGCTAAGTATATCAAATTACTGGCCGCGCGAGGTCTCGAGAAAACATTTATAATATCTCTCCATGCGCCATGGATGCGTGCAACCTGTACACGGACGGGTCCTCGCCGCATTCGCCTGGATGCATGCGCGTATAGAAAATTAATAACGATCTCATAGACGTATTATCGTGTCGTAAACACGTCCTATTTAATAGCACGAGTGAGAGAGAGAGAGAGAGAGAGAGAGAGAGAGAGAGAGAGAGAAACAGAGAGAGACCGAGAGAATCTGCTTGATAATCCTTGCGTGCTCTAAATTTATCCCAAGTTACCCTCCAATACTTAAGTTGCTATGGATACCCTTTTAGTCGAAGTGTCCAATTGCCATGTGATCAACGTAATGTCATAATCGTACCTCTGGTAGAAATAATCAACTTTAATAGTGATTTGATTACCAAAAAATTAATACTTAAATTTTTTCCAATACGTGATCACTGATTACATGC
Source organism: Trichogramma pretiosum (assembly GCF_000599845.2). Lineage (NCBI taxonomy): Eukaryota > Metazoa > Arthropoda > Insecta > Hymenoptera > Trichogrammatidae > Trichogramma > Trichogramma pretiosum. The sequence continues at coordinate 2,762,910 of NW_019641606.1, read as the reverse complement.
AATTAAACATTATCTCGTTTAAAGTAAAGTTTTTAAGTGAGAGCATTTAAAAGGATTGGAATTGAACTGTTTCAAACAATTTTGACCAACTTTTAAAAACTCTAAATACGACAATACAACTTCAAATCTCCACCACTAGATGGCGTCTAAAACTTTATCTGTCAAGCTGCAAGTGGCTAAGTCAAAATGATCGTATAAGTCGAAGTATCGTTCTCAATTCTCATTGAGAACATTTTCATATAGCTCAATTCTCTTTGAAACAAAAATATATGGCTCTCAACCAAGCAATACACCAAATCTTTGTTTTAAGATAGTTGAACGTTACTAAACGTATTGTATATAGTTAGATTAAGAGTTTTTTATAGCTCAATTCTCCATTGGTATTCAGTACTTTATCAATAAAGCCACCCGCATCTACTTTGGTTGCAAAAAATTACCTGTTCCTACTGAAAGTGAATTTTTTCAATACGAATCACTTTGCTTATATCACTTAATCTTGTACGAGGTGAGACAAAACGAAAAAGATCACATTGATCTACATAGAAAAATTCAGATATTAGTTGTTTTACTATAAAAAAAAAATAGATACAGATAGCGGTTACCCATTCAATTCAGTGCACTCGCATGAACCCCAATGAATCAGTGTACTGGAAGAACAAATGATCACTTGTAGAAATTCTTAAAATTTGATGGCTAGTTGTTGACGAATTTATAAGTTTCGTGATCATAAACGGACCATTAGAAGTGATTTTAAATGAAATCATGAAATTCCAGAAACCATGTTTTGATTTATACTATTATTTTTACTTTGACACTTGCATATTCACACTTAAAGGTACTCGCCATCTTGTGGTACAAGCCAAAAAACTGCATTAACTTTTTTGAAACAATTGAACAAAAATGAATCATGATTTCAGATCTTTCTACATAATTGTAACAAAAATCGCCAAAAATAAGCCAAATGTAGGTAAAATGGTGAAAATAATATACTTTTTTTGTTAATATATTTCCAGTTCTAATGGTTCTTTTGAGTTTAAGAGACTTTTTTTATAGCACTTGAATTATCTTTATTGAATACTTATTAAAAACAAATTTAAATCAAACACTTCTGCATCGATAATGAGTGATGACGATGTAATCATAAAAGTCAATTTTATTATAATATCTGCCATATCAATTACTATCAGATTCTCACACGTAGTTACAAAAATATACCCGAAGCCTGAGAACGTTTAGAAGTCCGTCTTGTCCATTGGTAACTTTTATTTTGGTCACGTATTCCCTGTTTCAAGAAGAGTTCCTCTAGCTCGCAGGTCGTCGTCGTCGTCGTCACATGTAAGAGACGCATACGCGCTCAGACACAGGCGCATTATATATCGAACGAGAGTAAAGAAAATAATACGAAAAAAAAGCTTCCCAACGAGTCGAGGAAAAAAAAGGAATGCTAAAACGCCTGGTAAACTCGACTTTCTCTCTCTCTCGCTCGTCGCGCTTATGTGTGTGTATGTGCACGAGCGAAAAACCTCAATAACCGCAAAAGGCAATTAAAGGCGCGTATACACATGTGCGTGTTCTTGATGCGCCTGCGGTGCCATACCGACGAGCTCTATACGCTGTTGCAGTGTAAGCCATAATATAAACTTGATCGCGCAGAGAAGAGACTCGAGCCTGTGCACCGTCGCTGCGGAGCACGTGAAACGCTTTTGTCGACGTCGACGAGGAGAAGGAGGAAGAGGAGGAAAAAAAGTCCGCGTAAGAGGCAGAACGAGAGACAGTTGTGAGAGTGAGAGAGAGAGAAAGAGGTTAGACGCCACTCTTGACCTCAAATAGGCTTCGACTTAGTATAGAGCTCCGAGGAGAGAATCTTTTTATAAGGCTAGAATGCGTTTAGGGAAAATTGTTTCGTCGCCGTAAGTATACGATGTTTTTTCTTCCACACCGAGCGGCGCCTTAGAAAACTTTTATAAATCTTTCACGTTTATATGCGATAAATTTGATTGTTGAATCATCGAATTTATCACATAACAACAGTGGCAAAATTGAATGTTTCGGCTGCACGCGAGCAGGCGCTCACTCCGTGGGGGGCCTCTCCTCCTGTGCCGCGAGCTTTTTTTGGGGACTCGTCTTATTTTCGGTGATAATTATGTACTACCCAGTCTGCAATATTTTTGTGCGTCAAGCGAAAAATTTATATTAAACTATATCGAGTCGATTCGTTTGCGATTCTTCGCTCGTAAGTCGAAGAAAATTAAAAAAAAATAAATGAGAGGAAGAAGATAATTATCACTCGATTTGAAATATTCATCGAGTCGAGATTAAAGCAAAAATGTAATAAAAGTATATCGGTACGGATCAAAGACAAAATGAAGACGGAGCACGCTCGGTGCGTAATGAAAAGCAAGCCTCTAGCTTTTCTGTGGATGGCGAAAATGTGCAGCTCCGCAGCTCCCAATGTTTTTCTTTGAGAAATTCGATCCTTTCGGCGAAGAGAAAAGAAACGAGCAAAAAAGAAAAAAAGTTTACTCTATCCGCTCGCTCGGGCGGACATGATGCGCGGGCGGGCAGGCGGATGGGTGGCTGCTGCTGTTGCTCTCCCCAACGCACAACTCATCAACCAAGCCAACGACCCATCCGGCTATTTTATTTCTGCTCGCCTCCTCGTCAAACAAAAATAGGGGAAAAGACAGCAGCAGCGAGACGGAGCTTCTCGTTCGCGGAATGATCGAAAATCCCGAAGAGTAAGTAAGTAAGTGCGACCTTGAAAGAAATAGCCAATCTAAAAAGGGGAGGACGACGACGACGACGACTTTGTGTACACACACAGCTCGTCCTTTTTGTCGTTATAAGCTTCCCTTTTATCAGACACGGCTGAAGCCATTAGCATATAGAAAAAAAGCAGCAGCGTGGCGTCCAAACACAGTCTTGTCCACTATGCACTGTTAGCGATGAAAATTGTGTATATAAAAACAAAACAAAACAAGAAAATCGAACGAAGCTCGAGTAGAGCGCCAGTTGCGGATCTTGGACCCGTGCCAAATCCAGCGAAACAAATGACTCTTCATTGAAAAGAGTAATCAGTCAGAGAAAGAGAGCGACCAATTGCTCTTATATTCTATATAACACTGCGCACATACGGCATAAAGCTCGCGCCGCCCGGCTCGTAATATGAAGAATTTCTTTGATCTTGTATAGCAGTGCGTGACATTCAATTTTCCAGTGTGTGCATTATGCTCTTCTTTCTCTCTCTCTCTCTCTCTATCTCTCTCGGCTGCATACAGCACACAACACACTGTCATTTGGTGTGTGCCTCGCGAGCGCAGCAGATCCCAACCCACCCACCGGAAACTACGCCGCTGATGCTGCTGCTGCTGCTGCTGCTGCGACTAATGCTCACACCCGTGCCTATATAGACCCTTCCTTCCTCGCTCGAGCTTCCACTTCCTTAGGACTACTACTACTACTGCACTATATGTGACGTATACTGTCGCCGCGAGTGTATTCGTGTGCATGTACTCGCGCGAGGGCCTCTACCTCTGCCTGCAGCATGGACTACGCAGAGTAGTATAAGCGTTGACGTTTGAAAACAAAAAGGAGCGACGAGCGGCGGGCGCGGTCATACGCATACATATAGTACACGCACGCGTATAAATATATAGGCAGACAATGAGAAAAAACGAGAAGAGTGACGGAAGCGAAAAGTCGCGCTACTAATTATCTCTCTCGCTCTTTCTTTGTGCGTGTATGTGTGTGTGTGTGTGTATTATGTATATGCGTGTAGTACTCGACGACGCTTCAATGGGAGTGGTTAGACTGGCAACAAACGCGCGCGCCCGGGGTTGAAGGCACGCAGCGCAGTGAGAGACGTTGATTATTATTTTTGCAGTAGTACTCTCCACGCTCCTCTTCTTCTTCTTCGCTCTAAGCAGCTTTGAACGCGAATCCATTATGTTCCTCCTCCTGCCGACTGACTGCTCTGCGCAAAAGAGCAAGAGTGAGTGCTATTATGTAAAAGGGAAAGGAGAGAGAGCGAAAGAGATGAATTCGTTCATTGTGCCTCGTGCGTAATTCCGAGATGTATGCGGCTATGGAAAAATCGCTCTACGAATCGTTGTGAAAAAAAAAATTGAAGGTATGGTATAATTCTCGGACTGCGATCGTGCAGTTGGTGCGGGTGACGAGGGGGTGGGAGGAGGAGAAAAATATGTTTCTCCTCTCGTTTTAATTACTGCCACCGTAGCTCACACCGACTACATATATAATCAACCTTTTTTTCTCTTCGAGTTGTCATATACGCGCCACTTAGCATAAATCAAATTGCATCGATTCGCGACCGAGCGCTGTATATGGACAAAGGAACCGATGGCCGAAGGAATGTCGTTCTGAATGGCAACGGTATGTACGTAAGGTAGCAGTAGCAGCACGTGGCCCACAACAGCTCGCCGCGGCCAGGGTCACTCGCGCGCTCCTACATACGTATAAGTGACTTTTCGCAGATTCAACGCAGATACTGTCCCGGGCTCTAAATGATTTCTTTAATTAATTATGCATATGGTTAAACGGTAGTTCTCGATTGCTATTGTGCCCGCGCCGCTGCTGCTGCCGATCGATACAACTGTTATAATAGTCGGTTCGATGCGATATAAATAAACAACTCGTACATAGCAGCAGTTTGTTAATTATATACAAGCCGCACGGCACAAGTATCATAGATGCTGCATGTAATTTAACGAATGTGTATGCATACGGTTTATTGTCCTCCCCCCTGCAGTAGACGAGGCTTGGACGACTGCGAGAAATCTTAATAAATGGCTTCTAATAAACTCGAGTGTACGTACATACCGTATGATACGCATTTTCATTTCTAAGACGGCGATGTGCGTGCGATATGCGGCAGTTGAGCAACGCCGCGCGACACCTATAATGACACTTGCGCGTCGATGCTGTTAGCTGATTGTATGACACACGCCTGTATACCAACTTCGCATTGAGTTTTACTTTAATTGATAGGGTTGTTAATGATCGAATTACTGTACGGTGCATTTAAAAGAAAATGTATACAAGCTCGATAATTGTTTGACGGACAGCTGTCGAACGGCAGTCAATATAGCGTTTATGTATACTTATTATCAAATGAGTCGCCGCAGCCGCTATATGTTATACACGAGCAGCCGATGGGCGAGAATGTAAATTTTTTCGTCTAACGTATACTTTCGCGCGCTATAATCGATGCGTCCAAAAGATCAGCGACCCGCTACAGGCTCGAAGCTTATAAATCGAAAGTAGTCTATACATAGTAGGTACGGCTTGTATCAGGATTCGCGCGCATAGCGGAAGAAAAGATTGTATGTGTGTGTTTGTATATGTGTATTAAAACCAGCACCACCGCCCATAGAACCGCGCGAGGAACAGTAAATAACGAGGAAAGGAAACGGTTTATAGAGGAGCCTCGCGTCGTGTCGTGTTGTTGTGTATACGTTTATGTTGTGTTCTTATATATACGGAGCCGATGCTCCGCTAAAGATTATCGCACGGGTGGCTCTTCTCTCGTGGCTAACTGGTGCACAAATATTTCCTAAATGATAAAGAAATGTGCCGTGCTATTTACTTATATAATTATTTTCCCTTTGCCACTTGCAAATTTACAAAGAAAGGTCCTCACCATCTAGTGGTGAAGGCTGGCATTAATTTCGATTTAATTCTTATAAAACTTTTTGGCAACTAAAGTAAAAAAAAAACAAACATTTATTTTCATTCGAATATTCAATATTCAACGAAGATTCAATGGAAAATTACCCTAAATAAAATTGTATATCGGTTACTTCAATTTTATTGGCTGATTATACTTTAAATTTGTATTAAATTATAGGTTTTTTTGTACGTAACTGAGAAATTGCTCCCGGTTGTGATGAATATCATGACCTGCCTGATAGAAAAATGTTGCTCGTTATTAAATGATATACATTCTCGGGATATTACGTCGTGTAAACTCATCTTAAAAGTTTCAATACGCATTCGTTTCCCATCGAATTTCCAATGCGATCGAAGCCCTCGCTCTATTATTCAAATTCCCCGAGCGAAAATAATTTGCCCGACAAAAAAACAAATAAGGAGGCGGAAAAATTCCCACCTAGCACCATACGAAAACAAAAGCACATCACGTATGCATCGGCGCAAATATTGCGTGACGTTTTATATACATGCATTTATACGTACGCGCGCATAATGGGGTGCTAAGTGCGATTCTCGGACTTATATACCGCGACTACAATGACTCTCAAAGGGACGACGACGTTAGGAGCGCGAGGACTGCTGCAGTTGCGGCGGCTGAAGCGGCAGCGGTGAAACATACACAAAAAAAGTTGCGCACGTGTTCCTTATATATAGATCGAACGACGGCGTGTTGCAATGCACATATGTGCAGAATACGCAGCGCAGCGCAGATCGAGCTGCAGCGGGAGAGTGCATCGACTGCACTGCAGAACGAGCAAGAAAGAGAGAAAGAGAGAGAGAAGTTTGGCGAACAGTCGCGCCGCTGCTGCTGCTGCTGCAGTGGAGAACGCCGCAGTATATATAGCATATAAAATGTGCATCGAGCATTGGAAGGTGGGGGAGTCGCGATTCGCTGTATGCACTACACTCGGGGTTCCCGACCGCTGCTGCTGCTGCTGCTGCTGCTTCGTCGTCGAGCCGCCGCCGTCGTCGTTATCGTCGACTATAACGTGCAGCAGGGGCATTGCCTGGCTGCTATGCCGCGCGAGGGCCACCACGCGGCTCCGATGCTGCGAGCGCAGCAGCGCCTACTATCGAGCACCTTTCCTTACCAGAGAGAGCCTACCCAGTCAGTCTACGTTCTCGGCTCGCCGTGCGCGCTCCGACTCTTATACATTCTCCGTGCCGTTTCGCATATATATACACACACACGTTTCTCTTCGTACTGTATACTTGATTGTTATACGTGATCGGTTGTGTTTTTATTATACATTTTGCTCACGTGTGCGTTGCGAATTTTTTTAAACCAGTTGATCCGTGCCTTTCGATTTCTAGAGGCCTCGAGCCTCGCAGATTTTGGTCGAGGGCAAAAAGTGTTATCAGTGGTGTGTGATTTTGTTGGTGCCGGTGACGAATATATAATAAAATATATATACGAATTAAACAGAATTTAGTGCCCATCGACACAGTGTCTGAATAATCTCGTGCTGTTTCACTCATACAAAAAAAAAAAAAAAAAACAAAATCACGCGTTGTCAAAAACGAAGTGAAAAAAAAGTTAATAAATATAAACTAGCGAGCGAGTGCGCGCAAAAACCAACCCAAGAAATAAATAAAGAGCACCACCACCACCGGCCAAGAGACTGACAAGGTCTATAATACAACAACACTGCAGTTTCAATTGACTGGGCGCGCGCGCGTCTGCCTTTGGTGAATCATCAGCTCGCCGCCCTGCATAGGCTGCTGCTCTTGGTTGTTCTCTTGGAGCGCGCGCAAAAAAAAAAAAAAAAACAAAACGGAGCGCCGTGTAATATAAACGCGCTCGGCTCTCAACGTAGTGCGCGGCTGCAAATCCTCAGTCCACGCCGAGGTCAACGCAATATCGCAGAAAATCGCGCGCCGTACATAATACAATATAATAACCGCAAAAATTGTGTATACATTTACAACTAGTGCCCGAGAGTTTGTGTGCAAGTGTGTGCTTTTTTATGCACTCTCCGGTGTGCTCCTCTTGGCGGAACACACATCCGCAGTTATAAAAAAGGCAGGAGAGTAAAAAAAAAGCCAAAGGAGGAAAGGAAAGGAAGGCTTTCGTTGGCAAATTTTAAGGATCATCGCACAAAGCGGACGTACATATATACACACACAAATAGCGTGTGTATAGCAGAACAACACACAACAACAACTCTGCGCATAGCGGCAGAGAGAGCGATCCCGTCGAGCGATTAGGTTAGTGCTTCTGGCTGATTTTTTGGCTACGTCGCGACTGTAATGTATTACACACGTACAATGGGCGAAGTTGTGTTGTAGTCTCGGCGCAGCAGTATAGTTTCAAGCCCATCACGGTGGGTGTTTATGGTTATTGCGATCATAGGGCACGAGAGAGAGAATAAATGTTATTTGCACCTGGCATGGGAGGGGGTTTAGGATAAAGCGGCTAGCTGACTTTTATTGGGGTGTGCGGGGGTGTCGGCTTGCAAGCTGCCAGGCTGCTTTTAATGATAGGGTCGATCCTTTAATTTTTTTTTCAAATCGTTTTCCATTTAATCATCGATGATCGGTAACTACACGCACGAGCGCGCTTGTGGCGCTGTATCGATAAAAAATAAACGCGCCGCGACTGTTGTGTATATAATACGATCGCGCGAGAAGAGATCGTGATAGGATAATTTTTCATCTCCGAGTAACTGTTTACGATATTCGATTTTCCTCCTATGAGCTGTGTGCTGTGCGCGCGAAACATTGAAAATATCTAATCTCAATGGTCTGCTGCTTAGCTCTCTCGCAGCAACGGCATCAACCTAGATTTTTCGACCGCAGAAATGTGCTTACATGTAGCTCGTAATAATATTATTATAAATAATATTATAATATACTTAAAAGACCTCGTGATTTTGCGGACGGATCGAATTTTAGTGCACACAGTGTCTTCGATATCGTTGAGATCGTAATGACTGTACTCCATTACGCGGAATAAAGAGCCGCGAGGCTAAACTGTGTCAAATGTATATCGAGAGAGACTCGATTGCCCAAGTTACGCGCATCATCATTACTCGCGCTCACTCAGTACTATTAAATACCGTAAAGATCCTATCCCATTACTCGATCCGCGCGACAGATGAAGAATTCGATCGAGTCTCGCGAAGATCGTTATGCCCTCCACTATAATACGCGTCGACCTGCATAATTCGAGTAAAAGTTTACAACGTTTCCCCGGAAAAAAGCGACAACTCGACGGCTACGAGACTTTTATTATATATGCGTATACGCGAAAAATCCTTTAAATTAGCGTGTAAAAGGCGTGTGTGTGTGCATATACCTCTATATGGACGTGCGCGCAACGCTCGAGTCGTTGCGCGGGGCACATTATAATGCGCGCGAGTTCCCAGCGTGTGCGGGAGGCATGATAGCTCTGCTCCGTCGCTGTGCCGTGCCACGCCGCGCATCGCTAGGCCGCGGCTCGCACGATGCAGTCGACGTGCGTGCGTGCGCCTGATTATACCAGCTGCAGCACAGCACGGAACACAGAGTTAGCTCTACAGCCAGCAGCAGCAGCATAGGTATATATAAGTGCAGTGTCTTTGCTGCTGCTGCTGCTGCTGGCGTTGTGTTGTGTTGCGTTGTGCGCTGCGCCGCGTTCTGTGCATGTCCCCCCTGCGCCCAACTAGAGTGAATGAACGCGCAGCAGAGAGCGGCGTTAAAAAGCGGAACGGAAGGGCGAGGACGAAAGAGAGAGACAAGGCAGAGAGAGAGAGAGAGAGGCGCAGCCACAAGCGCACGTAATGCTGCTGCAACTGCACAAGCGACCGAATAAAATTTAAGAATTCATACGTGTATGTGTGTGAGGATTATTTGTTTATATCCGTTGTAATGGTTATTACGCGATCGCGGAGAGTCTCTCGAGTCGAGTCGACCAGTTTCCGAGCGAGTAATTATACAAGTCCGTTGGCCGTACTTTGTTGCCTTCGAATATTGAGCTCTTGATTCGTATACTGCACAGTTCCGAGAATATTTTTCATGGGATTTAACGATACGGGCGTGCGAGTGCATAATTTTTTTACACAATTATAACGAGTTTATCTACTCCAGCGGCTAATTTATGTTTTTTACGAAGCACGGCGTATGAGCATGAAAATTTTTTTCAAAAGATATAGCCAAGCGGGAGAGAAAATTCACTCGATGCCAAGTATAGTTGAAAATTTTCACTCGCGGTCGCGAGCGAGCCTAGCTTTGTCTGACCACCCACGACGATCGCACGCGAGTCTACCTATCGCGTGTAGCAGTAACAACAACTCATTCTTGTTATATTTACCTCGGAGCACGTAAAAATTTACTATGCATCCGAGCTGACGTACCCGCACTCACGACGTGCACGATAAAAAAAGTAAGGAAAACAATTTGAACGTTGTACCGTATCTCAGGCGTAGAGAATCGCGCGTTCACGCGGTAATGCTCGGTGCGGACAGCTGATCATATTATACACACATACGAACAGTACATGTATATGCATGCGCGGCGCAAAAGAAGAGAGTATATTGACCTTCCTTCCGCGCCGAGAGAGCGCGAGAGACGTGCCGATCGATCTTCCATGAGTGGTGGTGCTGCGTCGTCGTCGTCGTTTGGCCTTAACCTTCGTGTCTGCTGCGCTGTGCAGTGTCTCGAGCTTTGTTGAAACATTCGCGTGCCCGCACGATACGTAATGGTTCGATATGGTTTTTTGCCCATATCTACGGTATAATAAGCCCCCTCACGTGCGCTGTTGGGTGTGCGCGCGATATATGCAGCGCGCGTGGGAGTGATTACGATCGTTTTCAAGGTTATCAGTCTTCGCGATATTCCCCGCAGACTAGCTTTTTCACCGTGTACAGACTGGGTATTAACGGCGTGCGGCGCGACGTTAAAAATCGTCCGACTTTGTTTGCATACTTGGGAAAAAAAAAAAAAAATTATGCGTCGGTTAGTATTTAGCCAGGTGTGTGTATACCCACAGGCTCGTTGGGTGTAACTCGAAGCCAATTACACAGACGTTTAACGAGCGCGAAATGAAGCGGCCCACCTTAAAAATGAAAAAAAAAAAAAATCAGTGAACTCGTGCAAAAACGGAAATAATAACGCGATTAATATTCGATATCCTGTTGATAATTATCATTTTTTCCTTTTAACTGCTAACGAACGAATACATTATACACACACGATCGGTTCGAAGTTTCGATATCGTTCAGTTGAGCTCTCGATAAAAAAAAAAAAAAATAAAAATAAAATTGTAACCTATAACGGGGATTCGATACAAAATAAAAAAGGAGAGACAAGCAGGAGCTCACATACATGGTAGAATCGATATAATATGCCTACATGCAGCGAACGTCGAAGGTCTACGTCTATATAAGTCCCTATATGTGCTCGACGTTAGATTGCAAAATGGCAGCTCGCAGCGCACATTTTTTCCTTTTTACTCTTTCTCGCACGCGCGGCGCATATTTTTTCGTAATGGTTTCTAATCGAGCACAGTCATTGTTAATCGGCTAGTCTCTCTTTCCTTCACCTCATCTCTCCTTCTCTCACTCCAACGCACACGTCCAATTTTCTCACTCTAATCCTGCTCGCGACCATCACCATAATCATCATTATGTATAAGAGAGACAAGGTCACTGCGCGTTTGACCCACTATCACGCGCGAGCGAGTCGAGAGAGCAGCAGCACAACACACACACACACACATCAGGTCTATTACGTCGCGAATCTTCTCAGTTGCCGAAGCTTTTAGCATCGTGTGTGCATGTGTATATAGCATGTGGCATTTTCGCGCGACAGTGTGTCCGCGACCGGTCGACTACTCTCGCGAGGAGTTAATGTGCACGTCGTCTCTTGCGGAGGCTCTCCTCTCGTACACATTTCATGCACATGTGTCTGTCTGTGTGTATGTGTGAGAACGAGTTTGGCCGGTGTCACGCTCAGGTTCGCCAGCGCCAAGAGGCATAAGGTAGTAGCGTATATATAATAATCGGCAGCTCAAGCGTCAAGTGGCCCGACGACTCGAAAGCTGCGCGCGGTGATCTCGAAAGAATGTACATAGCTCGTCGAGGTGCATATACTATCTCGAGTTAGTTGCATATGCGCATGCAGCAGCGATCGGCGATGCTGCCGGAACTTACATGCCCGAGCTGTGCTACACGGCAGTCAGACATCACACACATACACACGACAACGCTATGTCGCGCGCATACGTATATTTGCGAATAGACGCCTGTATTATTATCGTCTACGAGTTAGTAGAGTCGAAAGAGAGTCTTGTTCTCTGCCACATGCAGATATGCTGCTGCTGTGCTATTGACATTTTCGCGAAAGTTACGCAATGCATTTTTACACTTCCTCCTGTGTGTATATAGCTGCCTTAAAGGTATCGACATTTTTTCCGTCCCCAATATTTTTTTCGACTTTTTTTTATTATGCAAATTCGAGGGTTACGAAAATATATTCTTGCATCGACGCGACCGAGCGAGGCGAGCTTGCATCAATATATATCCAAACCGGTAAACGAGCAGCAGCAGCAGCAGCTCTGTTGTAACAAATGATTAAGAAGTTTGACCGTATAATTACCACGGTAGCGGCGGTGGAGGTGCTTTTTTTTTGCTCTCTTCCTGCAAATCTTGTTATAATGCCGTCGGTGTGGATAGAATTCGACAATCGAGACTGCAAGGCAAAAAGTCCATACAGCCGATTCGATGAACTTTATGTTAAGTAAATAAAGTCTGTGTGTACCTATATAAGAATTTATGCAGTCCGTATTTGGTATCGGAGATCCTCTCTTGCCGCGAATTTCAAGCCTAACGACCGTATCGTCGTTTATTTGCCGCGAAAAAATTTTAATTATTGCCCATAGAGTACGCATATACGACTGTCTAACGACTTTCGACATGCGTTCGGCTTGCATATGTACACATAATACGAAGCCCATCTTCTTCGATGCAATGAAATCATCATCTGACGGAGCATTTGCAATTTTTTCCTCTCTCACGCGCGGAGCAGATTCGAGAGAATAAAAAAGAGTAAAAAAAATCACGGAATTATTTTGACTGCTTTTAGCCTTATAAAGCAATCTGCAAGATTTACACGTGACTCGGCCATTGTTTTATCCGTTATAACGATAAATTTTTATTAGCGAGCTCCTATATACATACACTCGGTTCTTTTTACGTGTCATAACTGTAACTTATCCATAAAAGCGTTGAAAAATAAAACACTCACTCAATTTGGGGCCTTCTATAAAAAGCCCAATCGTTTGCTTGTAATTAACAAGAATAAAAAAAATGTACGATTTTGTTCTACATTATTGCCACTCGGATTGAGAAGTATATAAAACTTGGCCGAAACGAACTCGACGCGTCGTCGTCGTCGTCGTCTCCTCCATGTTTTTGAACGTTTCAGGCAGATAACTCAGTCGTGCGTGAATTATTCAAAGGCGATACGAACTCGCCCCGGTATATATGTAACTATAATATAATATAATAACGCCAAGTGGTGCACGAGGAGATTTTTATTATGTAATATCGGTATATACACACACTGTGCGCATGTAAGATATTCTCTCTCTCTCGTAAAATATTTTGCAGCGGCTGCACATCGACGACGACGACGACGACGACGAAGCTGCATGGACGATCACTATAATTATCGTTGAGAGTATCGAAAGGGTAAAAAATATAGCGAAAAATTTGCCTTGTCGGCACGCTAACAGAGAGAGAGAGAGAGAGAGGAGCAATAAAGCGCAATTTTTCCCTTTTTTTCTCCTTCTTTCTTCCTCTTTAACGCTGTATAGAGTTTATATATCGCGAGGAGTTTTCAGATTTTTTTGCGAAACGAGCACGTACATACGCGTACGCGTGTATATCTGCCGTACGGCGCATAAGACTCGCGCGCGTAAGAATGATAAATATTCGCCGCGCAATACGGCAAGCATAGGACTCGGTGCGGGGGCAAAAAATTCGTTTCGATAAATCAAAGCCTATACTAATCCGCGCGTCGGTACATAACATCGGCAACCTATTTATTAGAGAAATGTTCTAAATTGCTCAAAGTTTCCGTGCGATCATGAGAAAGGAAAAAAATGACCACTACTGCTTATACTGCGTCGTATATAAATCAGTGTATCGAAGCGCGTATACGAATGGACCGCAAAAAAAAGGAGAGTACTTGAGCTCATTGGCACGAAAACGCTTGAATAAAGCCTAATGACGTTGTATAGGTATAGGAACGGTGCGGGTGTGCTGTAGTACAACACAGCTGTAGCACCATCTCGAGCGTATTCAATCTTATTAAACGCGTTTATAGCCGCTTTGCGCACACGCGAATTGTAGGGGGGCCGTCAGCCAGGATTCCGTTTAAAAGCTGATTGATGCTCTGCGGCCGAATGTACTTGCGGAACACGTGAGAATTTGAGTAACAACAATTATCCGTTGCCAAATTCTAGAGCGGATAAAAGTACAGTACATTATTACATTATATATTTCAAGCGAATCACATCCGCTCTCGAACTAGTTGTCGAATATCTAATTTTCTACTTCTCATTCGCGAATAAAATTGGCAAACTCGAAAAGTAGGTAAAACGCGTCGAACCGATAATATATTTATATTAAAATTATCAGCATTATAGAAAACGCGTTCCAGCTTGCTGCTACAATCACTTTCTAACCCTTTTTTCACTTTCTCAATTTTATCAAACTCTCTGCCTCTCCCTCCACACTTTTTGGCGGGCGAAAACAACGCCTACTCGAAAAATTTAACTTACATATATCTACTAAACCATGGGTATAATGCGTGTGCCACGGACTTTCTCGTTTTACACTTTTTAAGCGTCATTTGGTTTTATTATTTTCTTTTTTTTTTGCATCATATGTATTTCGCGACCACAACCGAGGCACGTAGCCACGATGTATTCCACGGTGACGATAAAAACAAAAAAAAAACAGAAGTACAGTTTCGAGCTCCAGAAAATAAAGCTCTCGGTATGCGCGGCGGTGGTACGCATCGCGTGAAAAGCGTCAAAAACAGATTAGGCGAGGCGATATTTGAAATCGCAGCTCGTCGCGATATTTAGGCGACGCGCAGCGCTAAATCTTTCAGCCTCTCTTCCGCGTTATAAGATATTTGTGCTGTATGGAATACGCGCGTATGTAATTGCCGACTTGTCGCTTATGTGCGCCACGCAGCGCCTTAACGCCACCGCAATGTGTATTTATACGGTATAGGGTAAATTAAGCTCGTTAAAAGAAGCAGTGCTGCGCACACACACAAGTATATGTAAGTACGTGCGGAGCGTCCGAGCGGCGGTGTCGGCGGCGATACGAATCTAATATAACTGCGTTTATATATTCCGAGGTGTTTCGCTGCGATTTTTTTCCCTTGCTTGCGCGTCTCTTCTCCACGCTCGAGTTTCGCGCTATATATACGAGATCGCTAGTAGACGATTCCTCTTTTTGTCTTTTCTCTCTCTCTTTCAAGCGCGGCGCGGCGCGTCCATAAATTGAAAGCAGCTCTAATTAGAAGGCCAGAAAGATCCGATGCCGTAAATAATGTTTAGCAACGCTGGCATAGTGTATAAAGTAGATGCAGCGTGATTTTCTATTAAAACGTTCTCATCGTCGTCATCTCGTTTTGCAGCAGCGGCCTATAGAAATGGCGCGCATTCCTTTGCCGGAAAACAGCAGCTGCGTATATGCGCGGCGCAAGTCCCGATGTGTATTTATATATTACATATGTGTGTGTGTGTGTGTGTGTGTAACGCGCGCAGCGGGGTAAGCGATTTTGCATTTGCCTATATACCTCCGTTGCGGCTAGCTCCGAATTATCTCGGCGTATTATAAACGCCACCAGTGCAGTCGTCGTCGTCGTCGTTGGCAATATATATCTGTTATAGCACAAGGCGAATGATCTGCTATAATATACATAAAGTAGTAGTAGTAGTATCCCGTGGCGAAACGGAGCTGATCGCCGCGCCGCGGCAACGACGACGATAACAACGTCTCGCGCCTTATATACACGTAATATACCCCCATATGTAATCCTTGACTTGTGTAGTACAGTACACTACACACATACACAGACACACACACACACACTACAACAGAGGTAGCACTTTGTCGTCATCGTTGATCTCTCTTTGACTAACGGACTTTTGCATATCACGCGCGTTTGTAGCTGCAGTGTTGCTCACTATGCATATGTGACCAGGAACTCCCATTTAATATAGAATAATATAACGATAGGGATACAAATTTATTGTGACTCGCCTGGGCAGATACTTTTCTTGCCTATGTATGTACGTATGTAATATGCTCGCGCGCGCATTTTCTTTTTATCCCATTTCAAATGTCGCCTTATCATTTCTAGGCCTTATAGCTTCGCGCGGTTAGCTCGCATTCTTCGTGTGCGCGGCGAGTCTCTCTCTCTCCTAATGACAAGACAAGTATATCCAATATTCATGTTTTATGGACACGATTTAAAGCCGAAGAGGGACGCGAGCAAGAAAAAAAAAGAAAAAAGTAGACGACGAATAAAATAGCACCGAGTAATTATACACAGACGTGTGTGTGCGCGGGGAGCACACAACTGCAGAGCTAGAACGTACCTCGACGCGAGCAGTAGCAGCAGCAGCAGCAGCCGATCGTGAGCTCGTGCAGGAGAAAAGGATAAAAGTAAGATCATCCTGAGCCGCTCGAGTATATGCTGCTTGACGCGCATTTATCCGGACTTTAACTCGCGCCGATTTATGCAAAACACCGGTCGCGTCGTTGTCGTTATATCACACATACAGACGTGCAGGCTGCTGCTGCGTACACCACTATATATACCTCGCTCTCGAGCCCTTGAAAAATTTCAATCGCAGTGCAACGACTTGCCTATACATAATAAGCGCGCGGTCGGTGCAGTGTATATCCTATATAGGGAAGGGCCTGTGCCAAGCGCTGCGACTGCTTAATCAACGCCTTGAAACGGTTCCACACACATACACACAGCTTATATTATACTAGTTCGCGAGCGCGAGATAAATATGACTTGTATAAAAGCGCGCGTGGGTAAACGACTGCCTTAAAGCGACGATAATACGTTTCGATTGCCAACGCGCTGTCCTGCCTGCCTGGACACACCACACACGCATGCGTTTATGTTATATATACCTGTGTGTGTGTGTGTGTGTGTTTGTGTGAATATGCACGTAGAGCAGCAGTGCAGTAGGTACCGGATTCCGAGAATGTTTATGTAGCTCTCCGGAATAGCAGCTACGCTCACACACACACACACACACACACACATACACGAGTATATTATATAGCGTATTGTGTATTTATGACAGGTGCCTTGGCCAGCAGCGCAGTTTTCAGTGCACCACGTCGGATTCTCCGATCTCTGTTGTAGCAGCAGCGCGTCTGTGTCTTTTTACGTTGGCAGGGCATATTATGCATATATATACACGAGTAGTAGTAATGCACATACCAGGGATGGCGAGTGTGTGTCATACTTTCGACGTGTGCAGCTTGGCTCTTCTTCTTCGTTCTTTTTTTTTTTTTATCATTTTGCATATATACCGAGCGAATACGAAACTCGCATTGTTGATGTTGCTGCGATTACGTTTCGATTCAGCAGCGCAGCGCGGCGATGCCAGCAGGATGTTTTTCTTCCTGCCTTACATTACAATATACTGTATACACGAACGTACATGCATACGATATACGTCGCGCACTGAATGCGTCAAATTCGGAAAATCGCGAATTAATTTTCAAGTCGTGCAGTATTCGATGTGTACAGAGAGAGATCGAGAAACTGCATGATACGGAAGCAGTGCCGTGCTTGCCGCATTGGCTCGTATATTCGTCGTTACGCGTCGTTACCGGCCCGACCGCGATAAGACATCTTAATTAGTACGTCCGCAGCTATACACACAGGAGGGGTTGGTGTTTGCGTATAATACATCGAGGTTGATCGAGGCGCGAGTGACACCTTCAATGGGCTGTGTGTTAATATTGGCGTCGATTAAGTAATTTACGTTAAATTCCTTTCGAGTGGACTGTAAGAAATATTGTGCATTAGCGCGACGATTCGCGCACAAATCAACGCGTTGATAGGCGTCGATGAAATCGCACGTTAACTTGTATACACAATATACGAGGCAAATTAGCAGTAAACCGATCGAATCTCTCGCGTGCTTGCGTGCCATGCGTATAATGTACACAGGCCACACACATATAAACACTATATAACACGTACAACGCAACAATCAATTAAATCGTTCCCGAGCGCAGCGTTTACGTGTTCTCGAGCCGATAAAACTCAATGTCGCACGCTTTACTAAAACGATCCTTGCAAAATTTAATCAATGTTTCGCAGTTCTCTAATGCTTTAAAAGCTCAATTTATGGAGGCTTACTCGACGCGAGTGAGACTCGCTTTTATAACTCATGACCCAGTGAGCGCGCCGTTGCATTGTTTTCATACGTATACTAGTCAGCTGATCGGTGGTTGCGATTTCACTGGAAATATTCGTCCAGAATCCAGCCAAGAGACTGCAGTTCATTATGACACCATGCGCGTGTGCAGTAGTAGCATTATAAACTTGCTGTACACGCGGAGATCACTTTTTCAGCGAGTCGACTCGTTCGCGTGCGCCCAACACGCGACACGACAACGTGAAAACGCCTATGCGAGAGAAAGAAAAGCCGATCGCCCAACGCGTAAACGAGACGAGATCATCTTTCTGTGCGGGAAAACTGTGTCTCTTTTCGCGCCTGTGTGCCATTTACGGATCGCGCGACGACGACCACGACGCTTATATCTATCTATGCGAGCATACACATATATGCGTAATTGTTTTCGCGGCGAGTAAGTGCAGTAGTTCGCAGCAGCAGCAGCTTCTCTTAAATGGCTCGCGAGAATGACGACGACGTAGAAGAATTTGAAAGCTGATTGGAAATTAATGACTTACTTCAATGGCTTTCCAATATTGCAAGCATGTGTGTGTTCGCGCGCGCGCGGCGTCTTACGCACTGCACTACAGTGCAGAGATATTGCCACTACGGCGCGCGAGGCAGAGACTAATTGTTTCGCAATCATTTGACAAGTTTTCCACGCCACAGCTACTACTGCTGCTGCTACATCGAAATTCACGCGAGAGTATATAAAACGTTCGACGCGCGAGAGAACGAAAATGAAACAATATTTCGATCTTTATGGTTAATATTTCGAGGAAAAATAGCCGATGAATTTACTCGAGGAGCACAAATGCACATCCGCGTTCGACAAGGATCCACTCGAGTGCTCGAAGTACATCTCTACATCAAAAGTTCGCGAAAAATAAAACCGCGCGTCCCGAAGAGTGCATTAAAAACGCGAGTGTCTTCTTCTTCTTCTCTTTTTTTTATCATCTCCGGCTACGGAGAGGCACTTTTGATATTCCTTTCTGCGTGTGCGGCTAATAATAATTTTAAAAAATAAATATACTCGAATGCGAGGCTTCAAAAATGCCAACTCGCAGTGCGCGCGATAAAAGGCCTGCTGCTGCTGCCATGGCGAGCAAGCAACAAAGAAAAACTCTCGACCGTAGCCTCTACGTATAAACTTTTGCCTTCTAAAAACTGTCAAGTCTAATTTCGCATGAGGACTCCAATACTCTCTCTCCGGCGTCGAAGGCTAATCCCCCCCTGCTTGGCATGGCCTGCAGTAGTATAATAATCGTTAAAAGCGATAAACGCATAACTCGTTCGGCTCAACTTTTGAGTGGGTCCTTTGTTACTATACAGGGGCCCAAGTGGCTTTGAAGGAATTTCGGACGAAGGACACGCAGGAGAGTATAGGTAGGGCTCGATGGATGCATTTCGCTGGCAGCAGCAGTAGTACACGCGAATATGCGCGCGCGACCATTGATATATCGAATGACTGATGTTTTAGGGAAGGGTGAACGAAGGATTTGCTGTGTTTAGGCTCTTACGATCGTGTAGTACGTTTGCCTCGAGGATTTAAAGGCGCGCGCGCGCACCATTAAAACGGCTTAATAAATCTGGAGCTGTATACGTATTATACGAAACACGTGTGCGCGCCGAGTTGTGTGTGCCCCGGCGAACGAAAGTCAGCTTAAAATATAAGAGATTTTCATTACCTAACTCATTGATAAATTAATTTCTATATACGTATATTTTATTCGAACACTCGAGCGTGTGCGTTTGTATGTATTTACGAATCCTGTCGGTTGCGCAGCAGAGCGTATAAGCCTTTTTCGCGAGCTCTAATAGAATATTCACTAGGCCGAACGGTAATTAAAAAAACAAGTTATCTTTAACGATCCGAAGAATTCATCGATCGGGCTCATAAGCGCCCAATACATATAAATGTTGCAGCTAATGGAAACATTTCGTAGGGAAATTTATCGATATTTATCACGCGCGAGCGCCGATTTGCTTATTATTATCATTATCATTACGAGGCTGAAACACGCAAAGTCGTTGTCAAGGCGTTGCGAAAGCTCGCGTATAAAAAGCAGCGTGGCAATAATTGCACCGCGCGTGTACCCATGTGGGCACGGAGCGCGAGAAACGATTCCTAAAGTTGCAACGACCGAAAAAGAGAGTGAAAAGAATCATTGGGTGCGACGAACGAAAGTCGTCGTCACTTTGAAAACGCACATTTATATTATTGACAATATCGGAACTTTCCTATTTATGATTTATATACTTGCGGCGTGTCGCCAAGTCGGTGCAGTGTCGCCAAGCACAGTAGTTGAATAGTTAGTAGTAGTAGTAGTAGTAGCAGTAGTAGTAGTAGTAGTAGTAGTAGTAGTAGTAGTGTAGTGGTCGTTTGAATTTATATATTTTCCTTACGTAAAGAGTCACAATATAAACAGAATATATCGACCGACTCGCGCATATAAATATCTCATCTGGACTTTTCCGTTCGAGCTGCCTCAATCCAGTGTCACACGCGTATCTTCACAGGGAGTGTTTCGCAGTCAGAGGTTCAAGACGTTCCATTCGTCGAGCGATCTCGTTCGTAAAATCCTTTGCCGTCTCCAGCACACATGACCATTGTTGATTTTGCGCGCTGTTCGCGCGCTGCAAAATTTTTTTATTTTCCCCTGCTGCCATTGTTGTTGTAAATTGGCAAAGTAAATGCGTTAATGTTGGAAATTCTATGTGTTACGGTGCGTGCGTTTCGTTTTTTTATAGAAAATAATATCATGATTTTTTCGTTGTTTTAATCGCATTACAATGCACGAGCGGATGGATATTTTTATTGTTTCTTTTAGATTGAAATTAAACAAACCGCAGTATGCTGGCCAGAACGATTCAGGGCTAGACGCGCGACGACGACGAGTGGCGCGTCAATTTTCAAAAGCCGCGCTAAAGAGAAAAATGAGAAAAATTAATGGAATGCCATGGAGGATGCCGCGCGCGCGCGAAGTTAATGTCGGTGTATAGAGCGTGGGTGTTAAAAACAGATTTCCGCTGCTGCTCGCCGAGGGTGGCACGCGACTTCTACCAGCGAGCTATGGACTCTTAACGGCGTTTGTGTATGTAGCCTCGTTTACAACTTGCGCATCTCATCTCTTTGAAATTTTTTTTTCTGCGTTATAAGCACTTGTCGTTTTCGCTCGCTCGCTTCAACTTCCATTTATGTGTATACGTTCATGCATGGACATTGATACGCGCTCACGTCGCGGCGCGTCTTCCCCGAGGCTTAATGGTACTATATACATACATGGCTTTTCGTACATTGAATTCGATTCTTATACGTACAAACGAGGATGGCGGATTATATTCATCACACATCCATTTACCCAGTTTATACTTTTTGCGTGTTTCCACCTGAATCGACCGCGAACACATTAACTATTAACCTCGTTTCGCGGGCAGCAGCGGAGGCAGCACACGCGAAGCCTACTTTTTTACAAACTATAACAGTTAAAAATTTCGTGTAACGCCCCCGTATACGTCACCCGCAACGAGATATCATCCTTCGCAAAACGGGCTGATTAATCTCCTCTCTCTGTCTCTCTCGTGCGGCGATGAAAGTTATATTGTATTTATGCGCGCGCACAGTACGTCACATTATACGCGATCTCCCTTTTTATAATTACAGCGTATTTTTCGCCGTTCGATATGTGTTCGTATTATGTCCGTGTGTCGAGATCGTCTACTGTCGAGCGGTGGCATGCCAAAAAGGGGAAAAAAAAAGAAAAATAATTCACGTCCACGCCTTTCAAAGCCGCGATATATTTCATTACGTATTATAACACACCTGTGATGAATACGAATGCGTCCCGTGTGTTTGTGTGTCTGCCAAGGACCGATCGCTAATTTCTCTTAATTAGTCGATCGGTATCGAAATTTGGATGCTTTTACGAAGAAAGTGCAGTGCCGAACTTTTGTTCACTTTCTATATATCAAAAAGCTACCGAGAGGTCCTGATGTGTTTATATATAGCATCGAGCTACAGCAGCGGAAAAAGGGAGAAAAGGGAAAAGAATCGTCTCGAGCATGCACGAGGAATACATCTACCCGCGCATTCGTGCGAGCTTTCACTCGGCGGTGGCAACGACGGCGAGTTTACTTCCGGCCGCCCGCAAAAATCCCCGAATTCATTCTCGTAAAGCTTATTTTCCACCTCCACAATTTCGTCGAATGCGTCGTCTTACGTATTTGTATGCACGCGCCAATTTTGGGCGGACTGAGGAAGAGAGAGAGAAACTCGTCGACGATGATGGGCCACTTTGTTACGTCCCCATTTATCTTTGTCTTTTTATTCTTGCTCATATGTAAGTACACGCGTGGAGCTGCTGTTGCTGCGCGTACTTTTTTTCTCAGCTCCGCTGCACCGATCGATTGTGATCGCGCGCGGAGGAACGAGCGAAAGAGTAGAGCGCATTGCGCGCGACTTTGCGGAATTTGCATCTCTCTTTCTCTCTCTCCGCGCATACAAATATTTTATCCGGTAAATTGTCTCTCGACGCGCGGCTCGCTTAAACGTTTTCACAGCCTTTACGTGCTTTAAAAAGCTTTGATTATATTTTCAACATAGAAAAAAAGTCATAATAGAATAGTCAAGATGTTTGGATCGTGTTGTACACAACAACGATCTTAAATAATTATTTCTCCGATCTTCTTGCGATCTCTTCGACTCGTTATCGCGAACCTGTATGTACGTACGAAAAAATATCCTCACAATTGGCAATGCGGCCATAAATACACAGGCGAGTCCAGAAAACAAACTGTTTCTCTAGATACATATTATATTGCGTGAGAGAGAAAAAAAGGCCAAATGCTACTGCTGCTGCAGCACGAGCATACTTCGGGTAAAAATAATTGCGCCTATACAATTGACTCTGTGTATGTGTGTGTTTGGCGGTGTGCGCACGTGCTGCTGCTGCTGCGATCCGCGCACTTTTTTATACTACTCGCCTTGCTTAAATAATTAATGAAACTCCGAAGCATAAATAAAAGAAGAAGCGAGAGAGAAGAAGCTGCTACTGCCACGGCGGCTAACTCTATTGTTCGTCTTTCTCTCTCTCTCTTTATGTTTCTCTCGACGATCGGCAGCACGTATACATATACGTTTCCGGTTACTCGAGCTTCGATCAAGAAAAGGTTATATTGTTGTCGTCGTTGTTATTGACTTTGGCTCTTATAGAAATAAAAGCACATTCGTGAACTTGATCAAGTAATTTCACTGAAGGGGACGGTGTGAAAATTTCCAGCCCCGTTATTA
This sequence comes from Trichogramma pretiosum, assembly GCF_000599845.2. NCBI lineage: Eukaryota > Metazoa > Arthropoda > Insecta > Hymenoptera > Trichogrammatidae > Trichogramma > Trichogramma pretiosum. Next base: position 2,739,454 of record NW_019641606.1, on the reverse strand, counting down.
ACGCCTCGAGTTTAAAATCAACGCCTCGTCTGTATGCTATGCACATTACAACCACATGGAAATGTGTATATAGTATATCGATGAGTTGTTGACTCTCGGTTAGTAGTAAGCAGCAGCAGCAGCAGCTGGTGGCGATGGCGCTGCTCCGGAGCACAAGTGGCGTGAAAGAAAAAGCGCCTCGGTACAGTGGCGCGTCACATTTACAGAGAACAGGATATATATGTGCATACGCGAATTCGTACTTATATTATATTCATCGCCATCTGTGCGCGAGCCATTAAATTTCGCATGCGCCGCGTTCGGCAATTGTAGTATATAGTTGAGTATCGTTCTCTCGAGTGCGCGATTCAGCTTCCTTTTTTTTCTTCCTCCTTCTGCGCGGGGCTCTTTGACTTTTCGCGTGTGCTGCTGCTGCTGCTACAGTACACTGCGTACTGCTCGTTTTTACTTTCGTTGTGCTGTACATATCGGCGCAATATCATGCTGTATACAGAGCTCAGCAGTAGATCTCTCACGCCAGGCGTTCGACAGCAAAGCAATAGGAGCTTTTATATAGTCTTTGAAAAGTGAAATTGTTACTCAGCTATTATACTTTATCGCATCAATAATGTTTTACACACACATATAGCTCGAATTAAATTTATTTTTCCTCTTTTTTTGTCTGTTGCAGGTGAGTTCATAGATATTGCGTGCGCAGACTGTATGAGCAGAACCAGTGGCAGGCTGCTGCAGCAGTGAGTACATATAATAGAGTAATATTAATGAATATTCGAATGGCTCGGAATTAATTATTTGTAATAAACGAACGCACGCGGGCGCACAGAAAGTTGATCTTTATCAAGGAAAGAGAAACAAAACAAACAACAAAAAAAGTCGGGATAAAAACTCGTTGGCTAGTTTTCACTTATCTCTCTCGCTTGAATTAGATTGATCGCGGCGCTTAATTGATCGTTTCGCTTTTTAGGACTGCCGTTTGTTTCACAAACTGAGAAATGCACATTTCCCCCAAAATCCATCGATTGGTTTATTTTCATATTTATTCGTAATTGTTTTTTCTTCGTCCAATCGTACCGCTAAAATATTCACGTTGCCGGCGCACTCTATGCTCATCTGCATAAGATTTCTGGCTGCAATCGATGATCCGCTACATTATCCGCAGACCAACCATCCGGGCCATCTAATAAAGCATTCAATTATTCCATTAGGCTCAGAGCACTACGCCGTCGTCGTTGTCGTCGTTGTCGTCGTTGCAAGGAGATAGCCGCGCCGCGAGTGCAGAACTTCTTTTCGCTACTTTCACATGCCCCGGTCGACTGCTGCGCACTGCACACACTCACATACAAACGAACGTATATATGCAGGCACAGATGCACAATTAGAGATGCCGATTAATTTTCACACGCACTTCAGCTGTATCTATACAGGCGCGCGTACGTGCACGTATATCATGCCGCTGCAAGAGAGTAATTTACGCGAGAAAAGTAAAGGCGCCAAATCGTAAGTTTTAAAACGATGGAACTTCGGTTATGTTAGATGTATAGCGTCGAACGAAATTGCCGATCTGCATGCATAACAAGCATCGTGACACCGACGAGTAGTGGCTGTAAAATACGTATGAATTGGGTGTACATTGTACATTTTGCTACGGTGCAAGCTCACAGACCCAAGTGCGCAAAAAATGAAAAACATATAATGTACGTAAAAAGCTCGCTATTGAATATGCAGGAGAGTTTGACACTTTCTAGATCGTGTGTGCGTGTAGCACGCTCAGTTTTTATTTCCATATTAGCGCATGAATATTTAATTATTAGAAAGCCCCGCGGCGTATAACACCACCGCCTCTCTTTTTTTTTATTATTATCGATTATTCGCTGAATATTGGCGATAATATTAAATCTACGACTAAAGACCGCGACTCGTAAATATATCCTGCCCATTGTAAAAAAAGGTGTATTGTGTCTGCGTTGTATCTTTCGCATAGGTTCAACGACACGATTGCCGCCGCCGCCGCCGCCACACACCGACAACAACAACTAACTGGTTAAAAAAAAAAAAAACCATTTTTCTTATCGTAAAACTGTTAAATAAGAACATCCTCGCGTCGTTAGAAACGTATTATATATTATAATGTACGTTGTGCTGGGGCGCTACGCTAGTGCCGCGCTAACCCGATACTCGGTCGCGCTAATACATGGAACGAGGTGTGCATCCGGTCTCGGCCGCAGCTCGCCGCGTCGTAATTTATATAAATGCATGCGAGTATGATTTTAAAAGTAAACGCTGAACATCGTAATAAGTACGGCAAACGCGCGAGAACAGCTAGCTAGAAACGAAAAGTGTGCGTACGAGCTTGCAAGCAATAGCGTTATACGTAGTCTTTGTGTGCGTCGATCTATACGAAAGTGGCAATATAAAAAAAAATTGAAAAAAAGTTATGCTAAGAGCTCGCACTGCGCTGCACGTACATGTGTGTGTGTGCGCGCGCGAGTGTGTGTGCAATACCGGAAACCATCGCTCGCGTGCGTGTGCGCCGCTACCTCGCCAGTGGTGGTAATTGAGTCGCTGTACACATGCTTTACTACACATGTGCGCCTGGATCGTTAAATAAAATCTCGGTAGAAAATTAATATTTTCTATTTTCTCCCAGCCTTGTTATATTTATATGTTCGCATCGCGCGCGCGGATCGCTCACCGTCAAACGACGTGCAAAATTGACTCTAAGCAATTGCTAATTAATCGCGCAGGCAGCAAAGCAGCGAGTCAATCGTGACGTTTCGCGTGTATAATAGTATAAAGACGTGTACATAGAAAGCACTGCTCGGCGGAGAGCATGATACAACATATTCATTCGGAGATGTAAACTGCGTGCCCGTATCGAGTGGTCGATACATATAAGCATACACATAAGCCGCGCGAATGTAATCCATCCGTTTGAATAAGACCAAAGAAGAAGAAAGAACGAAACTCAGAGCGAAAGCCTCACTCCTTCGAGCAGCAGCGGCGAGCAGAGAGCGAAATATCCTAATGAAACGTTCTTCGCAACGTACAGCAAACAACGGAAGTCTTCTCTTTCTTTCTCTACGGAGCTCGCGAGAGAGACTAGAGACGAGCTTATGGTCACTGCGCTGCGCTGCGCTGCTGCTCGTTGTAACTCTTGCCATTGTCGCCGTGAAACAGCTAATTTATTCCCCCGCGCGCGCGCTATGTGCGCTCTGCGACGGATAAAAGGCGGCAGAGCTATATATGTGTAACGGGTTTGCTGCGCTCGCTCGCGCGAGAGCTTAGAAAAGAGGCGCGCGCACGAGAGATAGAAAAATCACCCCAGAGAGTAAAGCAGCGGCAGCGTCGATGTTAACGAGAGAGAGAGAGAGAGAGAGAGAGAGAGAATTATAAAGTGCACATATGGGAGTCGATGAATATATGGCGTTTTAGAGCGGTGCGCAAAAGCGAGAGAGAAACACTTAAAACAGCTACAGTATATTATACACGCAGAAGAGCGTCGATGTTCGCACGCTTCGTCGATGTGAAAACTGCAACACACACGTATGCGCGCGGTATCGATACATACATCGTATTTTAAAAATTTAGCGTCTGTCGATACACATAACACACGAAAATTTTTGTCATTTCTCAATGTGTGTATATTCTAAATGGTATACGTGTTAAAATGCACATGATAATAGAGCGCAGAATTGTGTACACAAACGTTTGCTGTGCGAGCTGCTTAAACTACCAAAATGTACCAGAATATTTCTAGCCGTGTTAGCTTACACACGTCGTTTGGGTTAAAATATTATTTATTATTTGGCCAAGTTTGCCTAAGCTCGTCCTTACGTAATTCAAGGATTGCAGAAGTGAACGAATTTTTCCGAAATATCGACGATGAATTTCGTACAACTTTTTCGAAGTACATAAATAAAATATCTGTCGTTCGTATTACGTACTTGAGTTTAGCCGCGGAGAGTTAAATGTACTCCATCAATTACAATTAAGCAATGCAATACACGATTACGCCTTATCTCGTTCAGTTTCATCTTGCGCGGTATATGTCTGTCGATTTATGTGTATAACATTCGGGTCCTCTCTCATTCCTTTAATTGCATTCTTTTTATTCATACGATTATTTGAAAACAAAGGTTATTATAGGCTACACGGAATCAAGAAATTATGTACAATTATTTTGACTCATAGTCATATACAATTATTTTGACTTTACCACTTGCAAATTTGCAGACCAAGGCCGTCGTCATCTAGCGACGAACAACTAGGTTCTAAAATTTTCACAAATTGTAACTAATTGTTAAAAAAAACATAAATGAGCCAATTGATGCATTTTAAAACACAAATGGTCATTTTTGGTTCTATAGGCTGTTGTTAATGTTGAGAATTTCTGCGAGGATATAAGTAAAAGTTCATGTGTACGTGCAACTTTTCAAATAGGAGATCTTTGGCACAGTAAAAGGACAAAACTGCTCTTTCGGGAAAGTATCATCGGCTGTCAGTCCTTCCGGCAAACCCAAAAAAGAAAAGTCTCCGTGGCGTTGTTTTCGGGTTTTATATTTACTTTGCAATGTGGATTTAATTAATTATGTGTGTATTTTTTATTTTTAACGTATACTTCACACAAAACTATTTCCGTACAGACGCCTCATTAACTATTAGTATAAAGCACTCGGAAAAGGCCGCGAGTTGCGTCATAATAAACGATGTGTGAAAATTCGGTTGAGCGCCGATTTCACGCGATTCAAAATTATTAATGTAAGAATGTCACGCGCGCACGAAAATTTTATTAGCAGCAACAGTAAGTATTAAGCGAGAGCTAGCAGGACTGCCTACGTGTATGGTGTATATATTTACTTGTCTCCACCTTGCAGCAGCCTTACAGCACCCAAGCTCACGAGCACGCCTAATAATGTAATTAGAAAATTTTGAGATAAGCCCGAGCGCGTAGCGGGCGAGAGAGTAAAATATGGAAAACTGTCAGAAATGCTTATAATAATTTTTTTTTATATACAGTTCTTATCGGCGCGCGTGAAACGAGGCGCACGCGCTCGCAGTTTTACTGACACAAATACGTTGATGTATATTAATTTCAATTTATTATCTGCAAAATGTACATACGATGTTTACTCGTAAACCAGTTAATATTGTAATCACGCAGACAGATCACGCGAGTTTGTGTGTATTAGAATCTATTTTAGTCTGCGCCGCGATCGACTCCATGCACTTACACACACATACGGGGCCTCGCACGGAGAAAGTTAATAAACGAGTAATTCCATCGGGGAATAATATCAATTTCTTGCTTATTTTCAACGCTTTCGGCGAGCGAGCCAGTGGCTACACATACATGTACAGATGGAACGCCCAAACGACGACTACTCGCCGTTTCCATTTCGTTTAATTTTATCATAAAATCGACGACTTTACGATTTTGGCTCTCTGGCAGCTTTTATAAATGCATCCGTGCGAGTGTACCGATGCAAAATTGCTAATCGCGGCACGTGCACGCGGGATTTTTCGTTGCGCGTTGCGCAAAGGGTGGCTCGGGGATTTTCGCAACTCACCAGAGTATACGTATTAATTTGAACGTGGGCCGGGTGTGCGACAAAAAAAACGATCCGGTCGTCGTTTGGTTTCACGATCGCTGCTCGCTGCTACCGCGTGAGGGAATTCGGATGAGGTCGATAGCCCGGGAGGGGGAGCGGGAAATCTCGCGTGGACTCTTCTAAGCACGTGCAATTATCATCTGTTATGCAAGTCGTTGCTCCCCGAGAGATATATACATACATTCGTGCACGCGCAGTAGTGGTGCGTCAGCCCGCGGAGAGCAAAAAGGAGACAAAAAAGACGACGGCGTAGGTACGCCGAGCAGCTCACCGCGCCGGAACGTTGTGTGTGTACGGAAAAAGTGGCATCTCGTGTATAAGGGCGTATTAACGCGAGAGCGACGTGATCTCAGCTCTCCCTCGTGCGTAAACGGTTAATTATGATTTTGAGGAAGCCCTCTCGTAATTCACGTTTCTTTTCTTTTCTCGCTTTTTAATTTTTTTTTCCTTTTTTGTTTTCTCGAAGACTGTCTACACGAGCTGGCTCGAGGGTTTATTAACTTGTTCGACGCACCCGTGTGTGTGCGGGTTATATGCAGCACTTATAATCATATAATACGTTTTTCGGCCGCGCGGTAGGTAAAAATACACCTACTTACGTCGCTCTGGTTTTTTGATCGATAATTTAAATTATTCCCTTAATAACTTGATTGTTTCACGCATGTAGAGAGTGTATCAACGTCAAGGTACGATGTTTCTATATGATATACAACGTATTTTACAGGACATTGACATTGTCCGACACACACACGCGCGCGAAGTATCGTATCATATGTATCCTCTTTCACGGAGCCGGTTGTAATTTTCAAGCGTTTACACGCTAAAAATGAGGTTCGAAAATTGTTCGTTTTCATGCGGTAGCTCGTGGTGTATAGGTATTTAATCGAGGAGAAAGTAATTAAACAAAGTTGCAAGCGGCAGTCGTGCAGTTCCCATGCGAATATTACAACTTTCAATCATTTCCACGCGCGCTCGCAAGTAAGTAAGTACACGTAGTACAGCCACACACACGACACGGTGTATAGTAGTTACTCGCGGATTACAAGCTTATAAAACGCCATTATATTCGGGATAGCAGCGGCAGATAGCCATGCGCGCGCGACACACTTTTCAGTGTTTGCGAAAAACGTTACGTGGCATACAGACACACAGACACATACACACACACCTCTCTACGCACATAATTAACAAATAACCTCGATTCGAGGCTCTGATCTTTTGTTAATTAAAAAGCAGCTCTCTGCGAGTCCGCTGCTGCTCCTGCAGCTGCAACTTTCAATTATCACCCGAATGTGTGTGTGCGCGGTATCCGAGGGCCGGGCATACATAAATAGCATTATACACGCGCCGAATGTATTATGAAAAAAATTTTCGTGTAAATACGACCAATTAACATAATGTATTCATAGAAAATCTGAGACCGTAATATAACGATGTGCGCGCGTACATGTGCAGCCTAGCGATAAACGATCGCTACTACTACTAACTTCGTCCCATAAGTGAGTTCAACACGAGCTGCGAACGATAAATCAGTATATTGTGCGCGCAAGTATGGCACACGTGTATGTGTGTGTGTGTATGTGTACTTGTGTGATGCTCTCCACGCGCACACACACGAGAACACGATATAATACCTGTTTATCCTCACTCATTAAATTATCCCCGGAAAATTTCTCTCCTCTATATACGTGTGTTCAACTCAAGCGCACGCGCGAAGACATTACAATGCGCAAATGCAAAAAAATCACTGGCCTAGACAGAAATTTATACCAATGTACGAACGTAGAAGAAGAAGAAGACGTTCGGCAAAAAGAAGGCCGCCCAAAGCGCCGCTACTACTAATTGGCCTCGATATCTAGCGTACTCTATAAAATGCAGCGCACCATCAACGCACACTGTACAGTAGTAGTAGTAGTAGTAGTAGATGTGCAAATAAGCTCGCTGTATACGCGCGATACATAGTGTGTACCACGCCTCGCGCGAGATTTTTAAAAAAGTGACGAGAGACTCTTGCTCTACTACTACAAGTACTTATACTGCTACTACTGCTGCTGCTGCTGCTGCTGCTGCTGTGGAGTGGATCGCGTTTTCACTGCAAAACCAACCGATCATGGCCTTTTAGCGCGATCCCGAACTTGTTCGCTCGCGCGCTAACGCATATAGAAATCTTACGTGTTATATGATGTATCCGGAAAGGACGACCATAAGTGTGTGCGTGTTATAGTATAGCACATTAGATCGACCTACTCGGGCGAATTCGTTTTTATCGCGAGTAACGCGTATAATACGTTGGAGTTACAGTTTATAAAGATTAGCGTTTATAAAGGCGAGCGTTGTGTACGCGTTGAAAATTACGTCCCGCGGACTTTGTTGTTGTTGCTGCTGCTGTACTCTATGGGGCCTATGGATTTATGCGTGAAATTCGCCGCATTAGAAATTACACATTTTCTGGGACTAAAGAAAGTCTCTCTCTCTCTTTCTCTCGCCGGGATCGTGTGCTACACTCTTGTATCGTGTGTACGTACACATATTTACCGATCGTAAGAGAACAAACGGGTGCAAGCCGCGCAAAAATAATTGTAATACAATGGGGCGCCTCGGAGCTGCTAGGCTGAATCTCGGGCAAATATATTTATTTCTACGATAAAAAGATTAGCCGTGGATATACGTACGCTCTATATGTAAAATTCTCCATATTTATTGTTATTTGCTGCTGGCGTGGCTATAGCTGTGTAATTCTTTTTTCTGTCCTCGCAACCATCCGCGCGCGAACGCGAGCATGTACGTTACTATCTGCTCCTATTATGGGACGTGGCTTATAAGAGCGAAAAAAAATTAAGGGGAAATACGAGATCTCTTTCTCTCTCTTGGCGTAGGTTTTATTTTACGATCTCTCGGCGGTTATCGCGCGGGGCGCGACTTCGTAGTAGTACAACATGCGCACGAACACCACCGAGCGGAGGCGCGAAAAAACAACGAGCGATAACGTCTCGCGGAGCAGCAGCGCGTCGACACACGTTGGAAAGTGATTTCGCCGCGACTCGACGACGACGACGACGAGAGAAGGATTGCATTATGTATCGGCCGTTCTAATATGTTTTGTCATCTCTCTTTCTCTGTCTCGCGTGTGCGCCGAGCCCCAGCGAAGATCGATAATACAACCATTCTGAGAATTCATCTGATAAGGATTTAACATACATATTATACATGCGAGCTGCGCCTCGGAATGAAAGTATTTAATAATAATATAATGTAGAGCTCCGCGCGCGCTGACAACAAGGGAGCCCCGCGTGTGGAGGCTAAAAAAATTCACGCACCAATAGAGTTATCTCGCGCATACACGCTATTATTATACCGTGTTGCGGCACGTGTGCTCGACTGAATTAATATGCAAAATACTAGAAAATAGAATTACTCGGCTGTTGCTCGGGCTGCTCGGGCTCGGCCCAAGGTATAAACGTTGCATTGTTGTTGTGTGGCACACACATAGTGTGCTATATTCGCGCGCTCGAGCGTCCGAAAAAAAAGAAGAATGAAAGAACAAAAAAAAATAACAACTACTCTAGTATTTTCTCTCTCTTCTATACTCTAAAATACATACGAACTGTTCTCTATGTGGCCGCACATGTACGCGCGTCGTATATAACTTTCTCCAGTTCGTGTACGTTATTAATGTCATTATCACTAATGATGATATACACGCTTTTACATTGCCAAACGTGTGCTGCAAAATTTTTTTTTCAACGAGATTTTTCATGCCCGCGTAGACGTGGCTGCTGCTGCCGATCGTGCTTTTCGGCTTTTTTTTAATGCTCAACGTATCTGCGCCCGTATATATCATATTTCTAACAACACCTTCCCACTCACACACATACATACCCACTTGTCGGGTGCACTTGGATCGAAGTAGTGAGCGGAAGCTATGTGCGCACGTGCACTCAAGTTTCCTTCGACCGCTTAAATTGCCTAGGCTTATAATACTGCGCGTGAAAAATTTCGTACATCTAGACGTGTCGGATTTTCGGACCCTCGCAAGTTCGAAAGGTTATATATAAGATACGGTTGCGACTCGGGAGAGAAATCGAAATGCAATTATTATATATGTATACGCGTGTATAGCAGAATAGCGGGATTACAGATTGCCAGGAAGCGATAAACTTATCATCAATTTTCAAAGCGATCGCGACGAATGTGTGTGCACTTGCTGCGGTAGCTAATATTAGCAGCTCTCGTATTTATATAGTATCGCCGGCGTGCGTTAAAAAAAAATTCGACCAACAAGATTAGTTGCAAAATTAATCGCGAAACGTGTAAAAATTATCACTCGCGTATATATATTTATACGATAATGCATTTCGCTTGTAAAATCGAAACTGGATCAGCAGCAAAACGCGTATATATATAATGATATAACTTTTATCGAAAGCTAGTGACTTGGTGTGACGGTACAACATTTCGTTCGAATAATTAATAAATCGTTTCACGCATTGCACTAATGTAACATTCATTACGAGTTCTTTATCTTGTTTTCAAGCCGTATAATGTAACCTCTCGCTCCTGCGCTCGGAAGAAGCGATCAAATTGTATAACGCGATCGCGCACGAGTGCTTTTGCGTGACACGACTCAATGAGAACCAAACGACAACAAAGCCATGCGAGGCAGAGTTGCTGTGCGCGCACACACGATCGCCGCACGTGAGCAGCCGCCGGTCGCCACGGCGCAGGTCAGCTCGATCGTGTATAAATCGAGTTTTAATTTAAACGATGTGTGTGCCGCGATCATTGTATTCGAGCTCGTGTTTGTATGTGTATATAGCAATATGTGCGTCCCGGCGTGGAGTTTGTTGCTCCTCGACTCGCACGAGTATATATGTACGCGAACGATAATGCCGTGAATTAATGAACGGCCGGCAGTGTATGTAGCGCTTGATAATTCATATTTACGATGCATTCCTTTAAAAGCGAACTCAATGCGCGCCGAGCGTTAAAAACATCGACGATACGAGCGCATAGGCTCTAATGCAATATCTACTTTATTACGTGGAACGTAGTAATTTTTTTTCTATATCTCAATGCGAGTATCCGCGTGTGTGTCGGATGAATTGTTATCGAAACTGCTTACAATTCATCGCGTAGTGATTTTTTTCATACCCCCTACACACAGATCGCTTAGCTGCTGCTGAGTTTTGCACAATTCTTGACCATGTTGCAGTCGGTGCGCGAGTGTGTTGCACATATGTGCAACAATATCAATTCATATATAATAAACGCTCTGAACGACTTTCATCGTAAATTATTCAACATCCCATTGCAAGCGAGAGAGAGGCAAGAACATTAATTACTGTCCCAACCGAGTCATTTTTCATAATCGCCGCCGCTGTATTATGACTCGACGAGCCGAGAGAGACTGTTTAGACGAGGAAATTGATCGACGCTTTGTCAAGTTGTACATTTACCGCGCGCAGCAACTGCTGCTGCTGTTGGTTTTGCTGAGATCATAAGCTGCTGCACTAAAAGCTCGGTGGTATACGCGACGATTTCGTAATGATAAACAAGCACAAAGACATCTAAGCCGCCTTGGACCTTTTAATAATATAATATAAAATCAATGAATTAGTAACTCGCGATGTCAATGCTACCTGACGATCAATGTATCTAGAGACTGGCTTGTGTATAAAGCGGAAATCAACACCAGATGGCTAGAATTCTCAGGAATCACAAAAAAAAAGATACGTTGATTATATAAACAAAATTCGAATTACATGCGTCTGTTAAATATCTCTAATGAATTATGCCCCCATACAAATATGAATAGCGGTCCCCAAAATGTCTAATCGTGTGTTTTCCACTGCGTATCGTAAATACTCATCGGAAAATCGAATCGCTGGAGCTCGCGCGAGGTTGCGATATTTCGCAATCCGACTAGAGCGCATTTGATACGTGCGTGTGGCAATTTAATTCTAAGAAAACTACGATACACAAATGTAGATATTCAACTGGCTCGAGGCAGTGGAATAGTAGCCGCTATCCGACAAAGTAGTTTCGAGCCTCCGTTCACGCGATAATTGCAAATACTATCAATGAGTAAGAGCTCTGTGCATAACGTACACAACCGTACGTAGTAGTAGCAGTAGCTTGCAGCACTGCAGACGCACACATTACGCACACACATAGACACACACAGTAGACGAGAATTGCGCGCGCGGAGGCGGTCAGTTTTTGCCTTTATATGCGCGTACGCGCGCGTATATCGCTCCATCCGGTCGCTCTCGACTGTCGCCGATTTAATTGCGTGGGCGATATATATGTTTATAATAATATAAATGTCGCTCTCTGGAGCGGCAAGTTTTCTCACACGAGCTTATTGCGAATATTTAGTAAGAGCTCGCGCTCCGATTTATTATCAAAGATTTGGGGGTAAAAATCGCGGGTCTAGCCTCGTGTATAGCCCATCGATCAGTCGAGTTTCTATTATTGGTTTCTGCTCCTTTGAAAATTTAAGCTTTCTGCCCAACAATTGCACGATTAACAAGAGCAATTAAATCCTATGCTGCGATACGTAACTGACGTGAACACGTGTTACATGACCACTTTGAACTCTCTCTCTCTCTCTCTCTTTCTCCATTCGTATTTAATACCATTGACCATTGTTTATCAAACGTATTAAATTTTGATGCGAATAAAGCACGACTCGGCCAAGTATATAGCTGCTGCCATGCCAGCGACCAATTAACTCGTTCAGCCCCCTATATATCCTTCTTCGTATGTGTATATGTGAGTGCCGCAGTCGCAGCCGCAGCCGCATGAGCCAAGTCTAAATCACGCGAGGCTTAGAATGGGATATACAATAATGGGTCTTAAAGTCGAAAGGTTAATGAATCGGGCGGGCGCGCTGGAGATTTCGAGAGTCTCGAGCAGAAGCTAAATCGTACACATGTGTAGAGAGAGTTTTAAGCCTTGCAGTGTCTCTCTGCCTACAATGGAGTGCGCGCGCAGAGGTGCTTCAACGAGAGCATAAGCTCCAAGCTGTTATTTATGAACTTCACCTTAAGATCAAACGGCCAGGGTGCGTCTTATTATTACCTTTGACAATTGGTTTCCCGCGAAAAACAAAATTAATCTATTTCGAGCGCCATTGCGTAGGCACAAATTCGTCTCTAAACGTCGATCATTTTTCATCTCGCCTGCACACGTGTGTACACGAACAGCACACGTGTTATTCTAAACGCTTCCGAGTCTCGCTTTGGACAGCAGCGATAAATCTATGGCGATCCAATATATCTAAACACACGAATATACACACCCCCCTGAGCGTATTAATAATCCTTAATACTCGCAAGACAAAACAAATCACCCCCGCGCGTATATATACAATGCACGGCCGGCTTCTGGGTTTATTACATTACATATACTCGAGCATCCCCCCCCTGCGATGCTTTGCTGCCTTCTCAAGGAGTCGTTCGGGATCTCTATATGTCTATGTGTTTGTATATATATTGCAAAGGGCGTGTGCGCACAGAGATCGGCAGCGAGCGCGAGTTTATATAGTAACAATACAAACTGCATCGTGTGGCCATCTGACATCGTGTAAAACTCGAGCTCTTATCGTGTTCGACTCACTGCTCTCTCTCTCTCTCTCTCTCTCTCTCTGCCTTTGCTGCAGTTGTGTTGCTGCTCGCGCCCATATAATATGGCTCATGGGGAAAAACGGTAGGGAGTATACATATAGTTCGGCACTGCTGCAGCCGGGACTGACTTGTGTACGTGTGCGCGCGTGTGTGTAACGGGAAAATGTATAATATGTACTTCATCGAAGAGTCGGTGGATATATTTTGCTATATTAGTACAGAGGGTATTGCAACAAAGAGAAACAACGCTACTACGTGTGTCTACAACGGATGGACAGTAGTCGACTGTATGCAAGGGCTTGGCACACGCGGGTATACCGATTTTTTTCCCCGAACGCGTGTGCATATAATAATTGTTGCTGTTGCTGCTGCTGTGTCGAGGGGAGGGAGACCGGTGTGTGGCTCGGGGGGCTTTCTCGCGATATCATCGCCGGCTCGCAGTTGTGTGTGTGTGTGTTTATGTATGTTTATTATATTGGGCGCTTTCTCGCGCTGCCTAATAACGCAAAGATCGAGATATAGGTGCAACGTTTGATATTGCAATGTATGAATAATCTTTCTCTCGTTCGAGATGATAATTATGGGAGCGCGTAATTTTTCGGCCGCCTCGTTATGCGCAGCTCGATTGAACGATCCTCTCCGAGCCCGGAGATTTGTGTCTTGTATATGCGCTGCTGCACGTATACTAATACTACTCGAACTGGTTATGATGCAATCTCGTTCTCTCTTCTCTGCACCGAGAGCTTCGAGACATGTACAATACGGTACGATCGTATTGCGCGGCGCAGGTATTATGCAGATTCGCGATTTGTAATTATATGAAACTTGATGTATTGTTATTTAATTTTGAAAATACACCGCGTAATAAGCTCCTCGGGCGTGGGTACGGCCCGCTTTTTTCATGAAATTTTTTAAAAACTTCCGAGCTCGATGTATTACAACACATCGTGTAACAGGGAATAAAGATCGCGTGGGCCAGTTATCGATGCAGCGTTTTTTAGTAAAAATGAGGTAATTAATCATCGATTTGTATGTATAACAGTGAAAAGTCATATTGTAAATTTCGTTGCGAAAATTCACTGCCGCTGATAATACTGTTTACGTCTATGCATAGAGAGCGATAGTAAAAAGAGTAAAAAAAGCAATAAAAGCCGAGCTTCAACGATCGGTAATATCACTTGCAAACGAAATGAAAAATTTCAACTATTCATCTCTAGTTTTTACACTTTTTTTTTTTTTTATAAAGTCATGATTGTGGATCCACTGCTTTTAGATGTATATTTCAATCACTAACCTACTATATAGAAGTCAATTTGAATAAAAATTTAACGAAATATCGTAGTTTTGATTTTTCATAACTTATATGGTGCAATGAAGTGATCAAAACGAGTCTGTCACATTTGATTTCAATCAATTACGCCTTAAGTGCCATATACATTATTCGCGAAACCAACCGCTAGATGGCGTGTCACTTTTGCACAAGAGAAAACATGAGTTCCGCCAATTAATATTCTTTCAATTCAAAACATCAGATAATGATAGATAAATGAATTGATAATGATGATAATGAATTGATAGATGTAGTAATACACTACATTATGTATACTAATATACATTTTACGCATGGGCTTAAAGATCAAACAGAGACATAATATGTGCGTACCTACAATGCAAACACTGAATAGTTTTGCCTTACGCACTCGACTCTTAAATCGTCGATTACAATATGTCCTTATCGGACGTATTGCAAACGAAACTCTGTGGGATTCAGCCTTGAAAATAGCAGATCGTTCCTCGTGATACTTTCCTTTTTCAACTCTATAAACGCATATATGACGTGCAAGACCGAGTGTGCGCTGGAAAATTTTTATATCGAATAATACCGGAAGGAATTACGCGTAATTTTTCAACTGGTTCCTTGTCCAAAGTCATACTGCAATAAACCATTGCGATTGCCTACATAATGTTTCAATTAACTCGGGGGTAATGCTGATTTAATGACTCGGCGACTTTTTCAATAATATATTAATAATAATCCGGCACGCGCGAGTAAGCCGATAAAAAAATCGATAACATTAGTATCTGGAAATAGCGGCTAGTTTCACGGTGTTGTTACATCAATCGATAATCGATGTACTGCTTTTTTTTGTCAACTGGTTTTCTCTGTACATACATAACTCGCTAAACGCGAAAAAATACATCAAAGTGGCCACTTCCAACGTTAGAAAAGATCAAAGCGCAAACTCGAGCTTTTCGCGACGTACGCATGTGTGTGTGTGTTTGCACGATGAACAACTATACGAGAGGTCGCACTACACACGGGGTAGTAAGTATCCATATAGTAGTTGCTGCGAGCAATAGGTACCGCCGGTGCAAATAATCCTCCGGTAACGTATCGAGTACGTTATCCGCGCGCGCGCGTGGACAAAGAGCAAAGAGAAGAAGAGAGAGAGACGCGTTTATAAACGAGCATCGCGTCGCAAACAGCGTATAGGAGAGAACTAGCTGCTGCAACGAGTCGTTTGGTTAATATAAGCTTTGGACACAAACACGACGTATATCGTCGTCGTCGTCGTCGCGCAAGAGAGAGAACTCGGCTTTTCCGAGAAATTACTCTATAGAGGAGAGGCGAGCGAGCTCGAGAGAGAGAGAGAGAGAGACTATATAAGCGCGCAAGAGAGCAAAGCTCACGTGGCATAAATCAAATCGATGAAATTAGCATCGCCCCGTTATAAATGCCAAGTTGCAGCAGCAGCAGCAGTAGCTAGCAGCGGAGTCAGCCCCGCCGCCGCCGCGCGAGAGAAAGAGAATATCTTGTATGGACGTGACTATAACAACAATCGTACGAGACCCCGAGCTCGAGCTGCCGCAGCGGCATCGTTTTCTTATCTCATCCCGTTTTGCGCGACTGCAGCAGCGAGTCGTCATCGTATAATAATACTACTGCATTGCGTATACGCCAAATAAACACTTTCTCGTCACAAGTGCAACACTACAATATAATAAATACGCGACTGGAGTGAATTATCTTCCTCTGCGTGAGCAAACTGACGGATAAATATCTTTTTCTGCATTTGTGTGTCTCTAGCTCCTTTTTTTTTCTGTACGTATTACTAGGCTGCGCGTATCGCCGTGTAAATTTGCCTTCTGAAATATTTTTACTAGATGCTATCCGAGCGCGTACGCTACGCGGCACGTTCCCACAAGTCGCGATTAGCTCTGATTTTTTTTCAATGTAATACAGATTTTTTTCCAGCCTCAGCGAATACAATGCGTCACTTATCGGACGACCTATTGAATTTCTCGATCGAGAAAACTTCGCAATGTGCGCAGCAGCAACTCTTTACATTGTTATAATCGATCGTCGAAAGAAAGAAAGAAAGAAGGGAAAAAATCGCGGTAATTAGCCGAGCTGAATGAGAATGAGACTCTCGCGATTGAGCTGTGTGTGCGTGTACATAAATTGACCATTAGAGCTCGCTGCGAGTCGATGATTTTTCATATTAATCTGCATTTAGCTCCCGCGCGCGATAGTCGTTTATTGATGCAAAGAAGGGGGAAAAAATTACGCAACTTGTGTATACGCACGTAGTTAAAGAATTAAAATCTTAATCGATCGACGCGAGCGGAAAATATAGATCTCTGCGTTTTATGGTATCTTATTACGCTAAACGATCGATTAGTTTTTATACAATGAACAATATCTACTCTCGAATAATATAATTTTTCCATAATATCTCCATCGACGCGGATCAATAATTTTACTGATCGAAGCTCGACGCAGCTGCTGTTCTCATGCGTTATAGTACAACAAGAAATAACACAAGAGAGACACGTACTATGAGAGATGAGCTTTCGTCACAAACACACACTCGTATACATACGCAGCAGCAGCAGCAGCTCTATAGCGTTCGAAAACGCATGTATAATACATAATCCCTCGGCAATAAGTCCGTTAGCTGTGCTGCTGCAGCGATTATCATATTATGCGCATCGCAAATCGATCGATCGTCGTCTCTGCTGCAGTGCAGTTCAGTGCAATTCTATCTCATCGCGTCGCGACAACGCGTAATGTCTAATATATATTTATATTTGTATGTGTGTGTGTACGAGGCGCACAACGGCGACGCGGACGAGGACGAGTGAATTCCATTCTCCGCGCCGCGCAGCGACGTATGTACTACACGGCGAAATATTGCCTATATCTATACCTCTGGAGTGCAGCACAACCCACGCACACACACATACACATATAAATACAAAAAGAACATCGTTTTATTCTCAAAGTAGAAAGAGAGAGAGAGAGAGAATAGTAACCGAAGACCTCTAAGCAGGCATATAACGGGTTTTCTTATATGCAGTCGCGAGCTTACGCCGTAACTGGAAATCACAGACACACATGGCTCTTTGTCGCCGCTTCGCGTTGCACCATAACATACACACACACACAGAGAGAACGGCAGTAGCAGCGCAGAAGCAGCTGATGATGACGCGCCTCCACTTTCGCGGAACTAACCCGATACCCTCTTCGTCGTCGGGCGAATATGTATATAGCTGTATAAAACGGCAATGTGATCGCGGCTCGGATCGTCTCGATACTTCCTTCTTCTTCGTCCATGAGAGCGAGTGAGCTTTATACGCATTGTGTGGATAGGTATACACAAGTCCTCGAAAAAGCTCGCCGGCTCGAGATGACGCTCGTTATATGCCGATCGTTGCTCCTCGCAGTACGTGTGAAATGCGAAACATTTTCTCGAAAATGTACACGACCCTCGCATATTTTCAGCTGTTCATGCGAAATTTAATAATCATTAAGTCCGAAATGAGAAAGAGAGATCACGTATTTTTCTTTTATTTTTATTTTTATTTTACACTCGTCAAGCGCACGAGTATAATAATGAAATCATTCGGGTTGCCATAAAGCTGGCAGGTATTTAATAAAGCGTGTGATACGTACAACACACGATGCATGCGCGCGTACATGCGCTTGTCAAGCGAGTGCTGTGCTCTGCATACGGGGCTAATAGCGTTTTCATTATGATGGAAGGAAGGAACAAAACAACGCGCGAAATAAACGCGCAAAAAAAATAACACGAAAGAATCGCGTTTGATTCAGACATAAAATTTTGCGTAAAAATAAGGTCAGCCGCTCGTGATGGGGGAGAGAAAAGGTGCACACACACGATCGCGCGGTGTAAATATACATACTCCGCGCACACAAGGTGTATATATAATATAAACTTTTACGCCGATCAGGCGCGCGCTAAAATCACGTCCGCTGCACGAGAAAACGTTATATTGTGCGCGTATCAAAAGCAGAATATTAAGGCATATCGTTAATACACACAGACGCACACGTACGTCTCGCGGGCGCATTCGAAATGCAATAAAAGTTTGATGCAAAGGCGCGCGTGTGTGTATACAGCGATCGAGCAGCCGTGACGACTGCGCGAGGCGAGAGTGCAATTCCGAGAATGGTAAAAAAGAGATACTCTCTCGTGCTCGTGTGGCGGCGTTACTTTCCGCGATAAGTGCCACTTTTAGCGCGCGCGAGCGTCGATCCGACATTTTTCTCTCTCACTCAAAGAGTTCCAATCGACCGATGCGTGTGTTTTGTGCGCCTGTGCGTACGTATTATTGAGCAATACATAATAGCGGCGCGCGCGGCAACACTTTCTCACCTGTGCGCAATATGCAAAGATTGTACTTTCATCTGTAATTCGCGTATGGTGCACTTTTTGATGTACAATTGTCGAGATGGTAATTTTGCGAAGAAATGCAAAGAGACTGCGACGTTGAACAATTTTTCGATGTTGTTTTGTGTTCCGTTCGTCCGAAAAATATCATTCAAAGGATTCAATTCTTTACTCAAATGTAAAAATTTTGATTAAAAATTGAAGTTTGAATACTGATTCACTTTTTTTATTAATTTATGAAAAAATGCATGAAAATTCAATGATAATTAAAGCCAGCCTCCGCCGCTAGATGGCGAGTACCTTTATTTGTAAATCTACGAGTGGCTAAGTGAAAATAAATATACAAAACACGGAAATGTGATGAAAATTTTCATCAGCACTAGATTTTCAATGCTTTTACGAAAAATAGAATTCATCCACGCGAGAACAAAAAAACTTCTTCCACATTAAAAATGATTTCAATTCAAATATTTTTACCAGTGTTCAAATGACCATACTTGCAAACACCGAATGCTGTATTTATGAAATTATCGGCCCAACGTACGATTTATGCGTTATTGCTCGATGTGATCAACACACCACGGCGTACATATCCTAATCGCACAAAGACAAAAGGCGACTCGTCGAAATTAAATTGGGCTTCGCAGTCGCATACGCATATAAATTTATGTGTACATGTGCAGCGGCACGCGGGGCTGCTCCTCGACAACGTACCGAATTTACGAGGCTCTCGCCGGCGCGCGCACGACACACGCATACGTAAAACACAAAGGGCCAGAAGTTGCGCAGTGGTACATAACACACTACCGCGCTCGACGAAGTTAGTCTGAAAATTAATTATCAATACCTCGATGGGATGTGTGCGTGTAAAGCTCGCAGTTCACGTTGATACACGCGTGTATATTGTGTACGCAGACAGTAGGAAAGGTTATACCGGATGTCTCTCTGCGCTGGGGGAGATTAGTATGCGCATCGCCAAGCACGTCTGCGCGTCTACATAGATGCGAAAACGGAGATATTTTGACGTACGCGTCAGACTCGTCTACATATACACACTACACAGACATGCAGACTGCAGTCGAAGGATCGATTTGTCACCTCTTGCGCGCAGTCGATAGATATGTAGACGAAAACATCGAAATGTCTTTTTTTACACAGCTGCTTTATATACACGTGATCGCGAGCAGTCTTACCATACAGCCGAGCTGTTCTACTTGAAAACGTAAAATATACACCCGTTTTGCATGCGAATCCCGTCTCTAATTTAAGCCGCTGGTATACGTATACGTATAAATATCGTTATCCGCGGCGTATTAACTTCAAATATTGCGCGATATATGCTGCACAAGCTGACCCACATTCGGGGCGCGCGCGCGCTTCGGAGCGCATGATTTACTTCCTGGCCGCACGCGGAAATAAGAAGCTCGCGCGTTCGTATCGTTTATCACGGTATTATACTAAATAGATGAACAAAACTCAGATACTTACACCGGGTGTTTCTGCGAAAATGAAGATGAATAAAAAATAAAAAAATAAAATAAACAAAACCTGCACATGATATCGCGTGAACCGATGCACGTGCGCGAGGCCCGTCAAGATATGCAGAAACGAGGTCTCATTTGATCAAAGGAGGGGCTATAAGAGGTGACGATACAAACGCGGCTATATACGAAAAGTCATCATCGTTGAACCATGTCTCACTTCGCACTCTCGGGGCCGAAGAAGTGCACACATATGCGCGTGTATGTATATTATACGAGCTCTACGCGCGTCGCATTCCTGCGTCCAGCAGCAGCAGCGAGTTAAAGCTCGAGATATGTGCGGGATTATATAGGTCTGCGTGAAAGATACGTCCGCGGCGGCGGCGACGTTTTAATATTAAAACGTCTAGGCAGCAGCAGCGGCAAGAGAGAGAGACTTAGATATTTATATAGCGTATTTAAATGCGCGAGTCTTTAATCTACACTTCTTTTGAGGCATAATGCACACGAGAGTTCTACGACGCAGATAAGTTGTGGTGTGCTGCTCAGGCATGTATCCATGATTATATTATAGCTACCGCTTGGGCCGCACGATCTTTAACGACGCGTCTTTGCGAGAGGACGAGTCGCTGCAGCAGACGTTGCTGTACACGCACGCACACACGTGTACGAAGCGAAAGGATTGATTTGTGCCTCGGATCGCGCAGGATTTACATTTTTAGCGCGTCGAAGATTAAATAGTCTCCCCCCTCACGCGCGCGCGCGCGATTTCGTGATTCGAATCAGGTCACCAGCGGCAAATAAACGTTGATCCGTATTCCAGCGGCGTATACACCTCGCGGGTGTATTTTTTCCTCGGCTTCTTTTTTTTTTTATTATTTTTTTTTTATTTTGTTTTTATTTTTCTGCCTCCGCGCACTGTATGAATGAAGTTTTGGTAGTCTTTTGCCTCGTCATAAAATGATTTATATACAGTCCGTAGTCGGTCTTGCGCGGTGTGTTTTGCTTGCCGCGCATACATAGTTTTAGCCTGACCCGTAAACGTCACGGGCCATACGAGTGAGAGCTTTGAGCGCTGCGCTCGCATGGCAGGCACATCGTCGGATGCATCACGCGCGCCGCGGCCGGTGCGGTGCGTGATATTTTTTTTTCTTTCAACATTCGGGCGACTCCAGGCGACTATAATACTTTGTGTGCGTATAAACACACACACACACACACACACACACACACACGTGTGTGCGGTTGAGCGATGACGTTTCGCGAAAACAAAGTATATCTGCGGCAGCGCGCGATTTTCTCCGAAATTTCATTTTTAATGGGCGCTCATCGAGCCTCTCGAGCCGATTGATCATAATTAAAGGCCCAAAGTACAGCGAGTCACAAAAAATAACATATCGACGCTTATATTCCGTTGAGTCGACGAAGAGCTTTCGAGAAAATATGCGCGCAGCAGCAGCGCCGTGTGCCATGACTGTATACATACAAGAGAAAGAGTCAGCGACGCGCATCGCTCGCTCTGCTATATATATACCTTACTGCTTCTTTAGAAATGCGAATATCGTATATGCAGCAGCAGTCCCGGCCAATGTGCGTTATTATACATATACGAACCAGGAAGAGTAGAGTCCGAGCGGTCGAAGCGGCAGAGAACTAGAAAGAGAGAGAGAGACGAAATAATTATTTACGCACGGTCTAATTGCTCGACGCGTGTGTATAGATAGATAGAGAGGCAGCTTCGAGTTCTCTGCTGCGCTATACACACATACTCGCACCGATGTTAGCTTTATTATAGACCCAGTGTGTATTTCTCTCTCTCTCTCTTTCCTCTCGTTTGTGTGATTTACCATAAATACTCGATGTGTTATTGCGGTATTTCATGAATTTCATTTATTTATAAATTAAAACATACGCTTCTAACATACAATGTTTCGATGACTAAATGCGCGCATTATTTTTCATGTTTCAGGTGAGTTTTGACACGAGCTGCAACAACTTCCACCTTCGTTAAGCTGTGAGTAATAGACGAATTTCGAACGAATTTTACACACGCGCGAACGGCAAACGAGTAAGCGTCTGCTCGGACTTGGATGGATCGATTTGCCGCGACGTTCGTCCGCACGCACCATCTTCGTCTTCGTCCGGCCTTTCCTCTTTCTCTCTTTTTTCCTATACGTACTCGCGCGCGTCCACTATACCTTTTCTTCGGTCATTATGCAACGGGAGCTTTTCCCGGAAAGCGACACGCACGCGCGGCGGCATAGCTCTCGGCTCGTATATGATGCTATGCTATGCTGCTATTTAGGAGTCGCGAGTTTATTAAGTCTCTGCGATTTAAAACGTGACGAATCATTGGCGATGCGTGCAGGCACTCGACCGCGTCTACGGCGACTCTCTCTCTCTCTCTCGCATCGCTAATTAACGAATATGGCGAATTTACCCCGTTAAATTGTTCGGAATTTCTCAGAGGCTGTAGGAAAAACTATCGCCGCCGCGGCTACATAGCTGTGGATCTATCGTATATAAAATACATACATTTTTGGCACCTGGATGCGCCGTTGAAATAAAAGTATTTTTTCTCTGCCGCGCGGCGTCGATTATCGCCATAAATT
This sequence comes from Trichogramma pretiosum, assembly GCF_000599845.2. Taxonomy (NCBI): domain Eukaryota; kingdom Metazoa; phylum Arthropoda; class Insecta; order Hymenoptera; family Trichogrammatidae; genus Trichogramma; species Trichogramma pretiosum. The sequence goes on along the minus strand of NW_019641606.1, from coordinate 2,716,428 downwards.
TGAGCTCATTGTAAATCCGCGCATATAAACACACTCTGTTGCCGAAGTTTAATCGCGTAACAGTACCTTGAATCTAACTATACGCGCTATGCACAAATCTCTTGTGGCAAAATGTAGGTACGTGTCGTATCTATATTATACGAGTTTGCAGGGGAAAAAATGACGAAATCAACACGGGAGCCTCTGCGCTGCTTGTGTGTTAGCAGATTTTATAATGCACCATGTGATACGTGCCTTGGAGTTTTTTCGAAGTAATGATAAGATAAGATATTTTAACCGTTTCTATTATATTGTGCGTGTGCAATCCGATCCTTATTCACAGGAAATAAGCGCTAGAATTAAATTATGCAAATATAAGACCTTTTTGATGATTACTTCAAAATCTGTGTTTATAACTGGTGCGACTTATGAGTTATTTTACAGATTACGTGCAAATTACTTACATGTACGCAATTAAAGTCAGAACGTCGTTGGAGAAAATGTTTACTTCATTTATAATGCGTACTCTTCTGCTATTCACATGCTTTCATCTCTCCGGTAGAATACACGATATTCATCGATTGGATGCGTGACGCGAGTTCCATGAGTTCGGAGCTTTATGAATTCTTAATGTGAAATTTCAAATGACGAAGGAAATATTTTCAATGCCGTAGTATTTGTTGATAAATAAAAATAGCAAAGGCTCGATCAATTATTACTAATTAATACTTTTTTCAACGTTCGTATGGTTTGGAAAAATTATATCAATTGAACGAAAATTTGCCTTTTTTCCGGGAGCGAAAAAATAACTCCAAATTTCCGTCACCCTTCGATGGAGCTATATAATTAGCTGATCGAATACTCGGACCAATTAAGATCAGTCGAGACTCGGCAAAATTGAAAGCTCTCACACGATATACACACACAATGCATCTCTATCGGTCGCCGTTAGAACCGACTCTTCGAGCAGCGAGGTGTACATACACATACACACACACACACACACACACACACACACACACACACACACACACACACGCGCTCGGTATGTGTCATTGACCCGCCTCTGCACTGCACTATCAACGTACTGTGCTTTTGCGGGCATTTCACGCTCGAGCCTTTTACACGCCACCAACGCGATACGCCGATCGCCCGCGAGAGCGAGAGAAAGAGATGCGCACGCAAACGCAATATGCGTATGAGAAATGTGCAGTTATTTTTAATGGTCCCTCGCAGTATCGGTGCCTTTATTTTTTTTTCGCACAAAAATAATTTGTACGAGTTTTTTCCCCGAGACATTCGTGACTTATAATTTGCGATTATTGGTGTACGTAATGCATACGCGGATGTCCTTTTTGTGCGATTGCGTCAAATGTATCGATGACATCGAGTTGCACGAGGATGAAAAAAAAAACACGCAATTTTGCAATTTTTCGTAACGAGAGTGTCAATGAATCATCGAGCGGCTGCTTCGTCGAAACAAAATAGCAGAAAAGACGAGATATCGTCTGTCGAAAGAACTGACGAGTAATTTGTTTAAACTTCACTACTCTTCAGAGTTGCATTCAAGATGTTTGGACGTGGCGCGATAAGACGAATAAAACGATCTTGCGCAAAAAATTCGATCCGACGTACTCTATACACTATGTTCTTGCGAGGGGTTATCTCTTCTAAGTATAACGTTTGCGTTTGTGTAACCACACCATTTGGAATTCACCGACCTTCAGCGATTGCTCAGTGAATGATGCAGTATGTGTATATAAAAAGCCATACAACCCGCGAAAGCCGCAGAGCACAAAACGTGACCACGCGAGATTATCTTTTGCCGCGTGAAATATTAATAAAACGCGATCATCGATGCAGCAGCAGCAGCAAGTATTATACGCGGCTCGAATTACACGTGTTTGACGATCGCGGCGCGATCTCTCGCCACCGTGGCGACATTGAATATTATATTATAGTATTATACATCGATCGGGTTGGGCTTCGATTATGTCAATCAATCGTAGCACTGCCCGAGCGAGACCGAGTTCAATTATGATTACTATGGGTAATAATTGGAAAAAGTATAATGAGATATCAGAAATGGATGTTGTACAATGTATTGTGGAGGGTACGGTTTCGAGTGAGTCTGCGAGATTTTGCAGTTTCGCCAACATCGTAAACGTTTAGTTAGTCAGAGTTGAAATAAGCTTGACAGTCACAAGACTGATGTCTGACGAGTGACTGGCTGTGACCGATGGTGACCGTCTGTAGCTGATAAGTAGTCCTCAGCAAGGTCAGTCTTCTCCGCGGAGGTGACGGTCGAATGGACGACGACTTCGTCGTGGCTCAGGCCCAAGCTCACTCGTAGTCAAATTGACTTAAGTGCTCCAGGCCTTTGCAAGCCGGTGCAATAAATTAAAAATGAAACGCTGTAGCTCAGAAGTAGCTTCTACTAATACCCTGAAGAATTGTTTATCTTTTTCGGGTACGGATTTTTTATGTTGCTGCGCCACCTGGCGGCCGGACTTGAAGCTTCGTATGGTAAAAGTGGGGAAGGAGTGAAAATGAATAATCCAGTTGTATGTTTGACTGAGTTCACTATTGAGGTAGTAATGGTCCCTAGGCCTCAGTCTCGCGGCGCAGAGTCGGAGCATGATGTGCAGTGCGCCCCGGCATGCCGCCGGGAGACGGCTGTTGCTAGTCGGCCAAAGTATTTGGCATATTGGGCAAATTTCGGCGAAAATTTTGGCCACTAGGCGGCAGGCGTGTTTCAAGTGGACATGCGCAGTAATCACCGACTCGTGCCCGTTGGTCTAAATTTTTCGAAGCAGTTCATTTAAAGTACGCTTAGAGCTTTTGACATAATTGTCGCAGAAAAATTCTTAAAAACAATTCGATTGATGAAAAAATATATTTTAAAACATTTAAATGGTCAATTTTTGATTATTAGGCTACTATATCAATGTTTCTATCAGGGAATCGATCGATCGAGCTCGTCGAACAAATTCGACGAATAGTTTCACGCGTACAATTTTCAGCCGAATATTTATCTCGCCGTTATCGGTATGCTTACTACGTTGTCGTCGCGGCATCCTAGAAGAAAAAAAGACCCGCGAGAGGAGCAGCAGCGCTGGGAAGAGAATCGCCCTCGCGGCTATTTTTGAAAAGCAAAAAAAAAAAGAAAAAAAGAAAGAAACATCGAATCGTGCGGGTGAGTCCGCGCTCTCGAGGAAAAGAAGGAGGCAGGCAGTCAGGCACAGAACCGCCGAGAGACGTACGTACATACCAATATAAACACACAAATACACTCACAAGTAGTATATATAAAATCCGATTAACATACAATAAGGACATAATTCTCTAGATGCTTCTGCGGTGGCGGCGTCGTACACACACATATACACACACGCGTACACATTGCACACAGACACACGTGGCAACTGGCGCTCTTGTCATCGAGAACTTCAACGATCCTCACCTATAATATATATATATACATATTCACGAGCCCTTCTCTCTTCTTATTTTATTTATTTTTTTTTTCGACAATCTGCTTTGTTTATTTGCGCTCGGCCACTACCGCTGCTGGCGCGCCATAAGTATCGGGGACCTCTCATGAGCTCTCGCAGCTCTGGAGGCAAATTTGTTCTTTTCATCCGCTCCCGCGCGCGCAAGCATGAAAAACGCATGCCACAAACCGAGTACGGATACATCGATGCAACATCTACGCGAAACGAAGAGTTATATCTCGAGCTTTTTCTCGTCTTCGATCGCATCAAAGATAAATTTATCCGTACGTCTAATTGTACTTATTATAATGCGATCGCGCGCTTGCCACGACGTATTGTAACGCGATCGCATCCGCAAAAGCTTTTTCGGTCTTGTAAACGCAAGCTATACGATCGTATAATAACTGACATCTGCCGCGAGCTGGCACACGAGTGAAAAACTATGCCGCGGACGATGGAAAATTCGAAAGGTCTTTGAAACGATATTTTGCTAAACGGCTAGAAACTATAATAATACGACGATTCGGGGCCAAGCCGATAAATCAATCTGTAAAAGCGCAAGGACAAAGGCACCCACGCGTCGTCGTCGTCTGCGTGTCCGAACGTTCAATGCCATATTATTGCGAACATTCGGCGTATGGCAATTTCGACAATAACCGATTCATACCGGATTTTCTCTTCCTTTGTGCGATGCGGCCCGCGATCGAGCTCGGGGTATATACTTCCGAGCACTGGTAAGTAAAGTAGCAGTGTGTCTTTTCTCCGTTTATAAAAGTCTTGGAAAATCAGCACTAGTTGCACAGCTATATATAAGCCTGTGTGTGTGTTACTTTCACTTGACAATGCATCTAAAAATGCTAATGTCTCTTATGGAACGACATCGCGCGCCACCCGAGAGAGAGAGAGAGAAAGATACGTTTTTTCGATAAAACCTCGCCGCGACGACGACGTGTGTTTTCCGCGGATCGGTGGGACGATAATATAAAACCCGCGCCGCGCCGTATAGAGCACTGCTACTATTGTGTTCGATTAATCGAAACGAATCGCCGCGCCGTGGCCTGTTGTTCTATTTTCGACAATCATATGGTTCCGGTAGAGGAAAGAAACTTTTTCGTAAGATTTAGCAATTAAGTACGGGTTGAGATTGAACTTAATTGCGAAATCAAAAATAATCATCATTCGGACTTGCGTCCGTGATGAGGGAACGACGAGAGACTGTGTATGACCATTAAAAAAGGACCGAATTTACGGCATTTTCAGCACGATAAAATGTACAGCCAAAGAGATCGTAAAACTTGGGTAGAAAAATCTATCTATGCACGCGCCTAGATGTGTATTTATTATTATACACTAGTTGGAAAAGGCCCTTGGGGCGACGATTTTCAATGCTGCGCACGATCTATCGATCTGTGCATATCGTCATGTCGTATATGGTCCTGAGCGGTTATTAATTTTGCCGTTTTGATTCTTAGTTATTAATTGTAAATGCCTATAAATTATGTCCAAATCGCGTCACTAGCGCTACGGCCGATGTTTGTTTAGCGAGTATAATTTAATTGACAGCTATAAATTTTTATCCGTGGCTCTCTTTGTAATGGAATATATAGATTTGGTTTCGATTGGAAAGGACGCGCGCACTCTTACCAATTAAATTCATACGTATATGCTTTGCAAGGAGCATCAAAAAATCTTTTATGATCCTTTTTACAAATGTTTAATGAAACGTTTTTGCAACATTTTCATTTACTTCTTCTATCGCGTCTAGATAATGTACTCGTGCGCAACACCTCTGCTGCCGCGTCGAGTCTATTTAAGCATCTCTATTCTTTACGATCGTTACCGAGAAAACTTTTCCGTCTGCGGTTCGGTCAACAACAATCTGTTTTGTCGTAAGCTGCGCCTAGCCGCGCCATCAGCGTATCATCCTTTTTGCGCGCAGCATTTAGAATTCATTCGCGCGAACGAGCTGTTAGCCCGCGCTCATATAGTAGTCTCGAGTGCCCACACACACACACAAGCACAAACACATGTTTATACAGTGTGTCTCGCGTTTTAAAACTAACTTTCACGAAATAAATGTTGAAGATTTTTTTTTCCACCTCGGCGCTGAGTGCGTATGTGTAACCAGCCGTAATTTTCTTCGCTCGTAAAAGCGCGCGAGGGGAGACGTTTTGCGTTAAAAATTGTTGCGAAATACAGTGACTAAATGATGATGCATAAAAACAAACATTCTTACGTTACTCATAATAATAAGCCCTGAAACTATTGGAACTAGAAAATAAACGGAAAGTTCAATCAACATTAGTGTGTAATTGTGTTCATGCAAAAAATAAAGGATTTATACTGATACAGCTACTGTATTCGTTGCGATAATGCGTGCCAAGACACGTGTATACTTATGTAACAGAACAAAAGATTCGCATTGGCAACTGCAATTGTATCGAATATGGTATTAATTAAAATCAACGTAAACTTCTACTAATGCCATGCATGCGTCGATAAATCCAATAATAAGCCAGCTTAATGCGCTACGGTATCACTAACGGTGCGCTGGGGTGAATCTATTTTTTTTTTTTTTTTTTTTTTTTTTTTTTTTTTTTTGGTACACATTTATGTTACATTCTTCACTACATAACAGCAAAAACAAAAGAGAGAACTGCTAATACACAATCAATCGACTTTTGCCAGGTTTCAATATTGCAAAAGTTGGTCATTGATTTCTATTGACCTGCTTGGTAATGCTCGAGAAGTGTTAGAGGCGTAATCTTATTGCTTTCGTTCGCGTCCGTCAAGTTAACACCACAGCAAAGGTGCTGCTGCTGCTATTCTGTCGATCAGCTCATATATGGCCCTCTCGTGTGTGTGTGTGTGTGTGTGTGTGTGTGTGTGTGTGTGTGTGTGTGTGTGTGTGTGCGCGCGCGCGAAGAGATTTCGTTTCTCTTTTTTTTTCTCCTCTTTCTTAACCCCCTTCTCTCTTTCGGTCGTTTGCTTTTAGGTTTGCTGCACTTGAGCCGGAAGCAGCAGCAGCGTGCGACAGACGCGTCTCAGCGTCTCAGATCAGTGGCAGCGATGCAAATTTGCATATACGCAGAGCTCCTTGCGGAATCTCGGGGATTTGTGTGCGTGCGCGTTTCTCGTGTCGATTGTCATTCGGTTTATATAGGTATAGGCTCTTCCTGCGCGAGAGGCAAAATTATTGTATGTAAAATACATGATTGTTATGTCCAGAGCGGTTATCGGTTATTCCGCTGCGAGCGACAGATCGAGTGTATACTCTTGATCCAGGCGAATAATAATATATATCTCGTTCGGAAATAAATCCTTATACATACCTTCGCGTCGTCCGCAAGCAGCAGAGAAGCTTTTGTCTAATAACGTTCGATGCTAGATCTAAATTTTGCCTCGCTTCGAAGAGCTATCTCGTAAGAGCTATAAGGAGAGGAGAGCCATGAATTTCCATGAGAAAGCCTCTCCTCGGTCCAATAATAGCGTCGCTGCTGCGCTGTGCAACGACGTGCACTCAATGAATCTTGAGGTTTTCGAATTAATCACCGGTACGCGGCACACACGCGGTCTATAAGGAAACGCGCGCCGCGTATATAACCTTGTCAAGGCGAGCTTAATCACTCTATCCTAGAGTGGTGTGCGCTGTAAGCTCCCCCAACCATTTACACATTGGAATCTTCGATTCGGGCAATTGTCGTCTTCGACACTTTGAGTATTTGTGGTCCCGAAAAATGTCATCGAAAAAAAGCTCAACACCCTGGTAAACGGATTACGTATAATAAAGCGCGCGATCTGTCTCGTAACAATTGTAATGGGATTAGCAGCGGAGACATATTTATAGCCCGCGGACTATGTGTATACGTTTAAACATGACACATGGGAGCTGGGCTAAATTTTCGCGCACTACTTTTAACGAAAAGATCAAAGGAGGCGTAATAGACAACGTTATTTCAGTATTTTGAAATGTAAATAGCCCCGAGGATTATACCACGTCATGGATCTTGAAAGGCCTCGAGTATAGTAATCGCGTCGGTCGTGTAAAATTTATAGTTGTGAATTATTCTAATCCTCTTGATATCGGTGCGAATATCTCGAGCGCGTGATTTTGATGGATGTACTTTACAAATGTTTTCAAACTTTGTGTTATTTCAATACAACTTCATCGCATTTAACGCAACAATTTATAAATAAGTTCAATGCACAAAGTCAATTCGATCGCAAACTTATTTCACGAGAGCAAATAAGAAGGAGGAAAAGCCATTAATCAAGTAAATTGATTACTTTGCCCACAAGAGTCTTCTACTCTTATATCCCAGTGCCCTGAACACTTGCCTTGGTGGATTATTTTTCCACTCGACAAATTGACACAATCGCCACGACAATGAATCGAGCTCTACGCTCGGTTGTTGGATCGGTGGATAAAATTCGAAGCTCTCATCCTCCCACGCGCGAGCATATCGGTACGTTTAAGATCAATACACATGAGGTTGTTGACTTTTCTTCGTACAACGTTTCGAGAACGTCGTCCCAAAAGGTGTATCGAGCTCGTGAAAAGTCTTCGTGAGATTTGCCGGTGAAAATGTCACCCCGTGTAAAGCAAGACAAACTATTATTTCCGTATTCATAAAATCTGACGGACACCTCGTGACAGGAATTATCCGGACGGTCTATAATGGCAGTTGCCGTGCAGTACAGTGGTAATGCACACTCGTCGCCGCGCGTATTAATTTTCATTCCGAGAATTGCTGACAAAATGAAACAACACGAGTATAGTATCTCGCACGTCCGAAAGTTGCATATGTTTTTGTTTCCTTCTCTCTCTAAGGTTGGTTTCTGCACGGGGTCAGCATTATAATAGCGGATGCGACTGGACTAGCCTCTCGCGCATAAGCTCTCCCAGCCAAATGAGATTCGAGATTCATGAATATTTATCGACGCATAACTGAATTCATAGATTATTTACGAGGGTGTGCAGCAGTAGCCTTTTGCTTTCACTTAATGAATTCTGACGTCGGTAATTTTTTTTTTTTTTAATCTGACAATACACGTCACGTTTCACAGACGATATTGTTTTATCAATGTTGAAAATTCGGAAAAGGGGTCTTCATACAGGAAGTAGCGCGCGGACCTAGTTCTTTAATAGCCCCCCTCTATCCTTGGCAGATATTAATTTTTATGCTCCATTCGTGAACATTGTTTTACATCGCTCTCGCTGTATACATATAGCTGCAGTTTTGTGCATCCATCGATGAAGTCGGTACATAAACGGCGTGTCGTGCAAGTCCCGCGCGCTATGTGTTACAATTGACAATTATCATGTATCTGCGCGGCAGCTTCCCTACTCGCCGTCCCGCTTCCATCCCGCAGTAGCTGACATTGCTTCGCGTCGTGTCTCTCATCATCGTACTGCTGTTGCCTACCGATCCCGATCTCGAAAAAAACCCGCATGATAAAACGCTGAATCGTGCAATGGAAGAAATTTAATGGGTAATGCCGATAAAAACGGGTTATATACCGTCGCTCGAGAGACGCTTGAATTTTACCGAATTGCAAAGATGCAAATCATTCACGCGAAACACAGAACGTTCAAATAACATGTACGTATGTATGTTTGTAAAAGTTGCGACTCTACTTCTTTCTCTCGAAAGCAGCAGCACCAGCAGCATGACTCGAAATTACAAACTCACGATATAAGACAAATTAATGTAGCATGCGGAATATGAGCGCTATTCTTCTTCTGTAGAGTAATGAGAGAGTAGCATAGTAGTAGTAGTAGTAGTAGAATTGGCAACCTTGTCTTAGTTTTACTTCTTTTTTTTCTCATTTCCCGTGTAATTGGCGATGAAGCCTATTCGAGAGCTTGTCAGGGTCTTGATACATTTTAATGGGATATTGCATTGTAGCTGGAACTAGATAAAATTAAATGGAAAATCATTACTTTGTCATCGACGCGGACAAATAATATTAAAAAATCATAAAACGCACATTGAAACGCATACAGCATTGTCACAGCCGGACAATAAAACACCTTCGCATAGCTCGGAGCGTTAAAAGCTCTTCCATTTAGCTATTCGCGCTATCTATCTGCTGTGCACGTGCGCTAGCCACGACTATGTATAGTGGAAATGAAGAAAAAAAAGGTAAAAAAGATACCGCGCTCACTTTGTTTTAAAATAAATGCGGCTTAAAGGCATTTCATATACGCGTGTGTACACACGCGAGTTGGCGTCAGGCCGTCGGAAAATTGCAAAAGTGAAAATGAGACGATTGGAAGCGGCGATTATTGCCTCTCTTCGTAAGTTTATCTTGCAAATAAATGAACTACTCTGTATTATGTGTGTGTGTATGTGTGTGCGTGTACATAAATGAGAAAACTTGGACTCGAGAGAAATAGAGGTTGGTCGACGCCCCGCGTGTGTGCCCGAGTTGTGCTGCGGCTGCCGCGGAGGACTCTATGCGATGTGTATTGTGTATATACTATAAGACTCTCTTTATATATGTGCACTGCTCGCGGTGAGAGTGAGCCCGTTCGCGGCGTAGCGGATTCCGAGGTCGTGCTGCACAGCTGCGGCAGTGTGCAGCTACACGATGTTTATATATATCCACACGGTTATACAGCAGAAGAACATATATTTGCTCGCTAATAGCCCTGGGACTGGATTTTTTCTAATACACAAGTGAAGCTTAGTATGTAGCATTTTTATCTGTCGCGTTTAAAAAATTGCGAACTTTATGAATGATGAAATCGAAGAAAAATATGAATTGACGTAAGTATACAGTAGATCGCAGATTCGTGAGCATCTCGGTAAAGTGTAACGATCGCCCGCAAAGACCGAGAGCACCACCGCGAGAAGATGTGGCTGGGCATTAACATACCTGTGACCATAAGCATCGGACCTCACATTACGCCCGCAGTCAATCGCGTGTTGTGCTCATAATAATAAGATAAATTCGACCGCTACCATTTTGCGCTGCGCATGTGTCACACATTTATAAATATTGGCTTCATGAATAGAAGCATGTAAATCACCGCTATATGCTCGAAAAGAACGTCGTAAAAATTAGATAGCGCCTCTGGATCGGTATGACAAAAAAAATCGTTTACATCGGTACAGCAGCGCCGCCGCCGTCGCGAGTCCCGTTGCAAATCTCTCTACGTGTCGCGCGATATTTATATACATAGAAACTCGCCGCGAGTCCAAAGTTACGAGATTTCAATCGTTCGTTACGCCTCGAGAGACTGTAACCGATGTTATGTAAAAATTACTGCACACTCGCGAAATTATATGTAAAGTCCAATCAACGCATGGCTGAGATCTCTAGGTGATCTCGAGAGTGTGCTATAATTATTAATTGATTTATAAGCTAGAGTTGCATTTGATATCGCGTTGGAATCTGCTGGGATCGATAAAGAAATCGAAATGGTTGGTATGCTAGATAACATCTGCTCAATCGTACGCGCGACTCGTCTCATATATCATACTACTGCATGAATTATTTCGCTCAACATCGTGAAATATATACAACAGATCTATTTTTTCAATTTTATACAGTAACACAATCACATACGCTCGAATCTAAGGTATAATCTTCGACTTCATTCACGTGCCAAATTCGGCGTCTTCTTCCGGATTTCGCCCCGCTTCGGACAATCAAACAAACGAACAAAGCTCGCATTATTTGACTGCATTGCAGCTGTGCAGCGGGCGGCAGTGTGGGATGCGTCACTGCGACGACGACGTGAAACAGCTGCCAAGGAGACGACGACGACGACGACAACGACACTCGTTTTTACCCTAGGGGACGACGTTTACCGTAATCTTTCCTCGGCGTTCCTCACAGGACACCGTGTCTCTGTGTTTCTTTTAGGCCCCAAAGGCAAAGCGACGACGTGAGGCGATGCTCGTCACTTATACATATAGCATATATTCTCTCGATGAATCGCGCGAGATAAGTGTTTCTTTCAAGTGTCGATATATGTCGAATTCTCGGATTCGTGAATTTTATTGCAGCTCCTGACACATTGGATATCGCCTTGTTTTTTTTCGCGCGCTTAAACGTGCCCACATGCATATATGCATATACGCAATCGAACGGTAAATTTTTAATTTAGATTCTAAAATGACCGTAAAAGTAACGTTTCGCGCGCTTATCGGATATATTGTGCGGTAAATGGCCACGTAATTCCGCATCCGTTGCGAGTTGTGTGTGTGTGTGTCTTTGTGACTCGCGCCGCGGATTCTCTCTCTCTCTCTCTCTCTCTCTCTCGCGGCGCGTACAAAACTGTGTCACTTTTACTTTGTACTGTACGCGTGCTCGCGTGCAGGTTCACTGCACCTCGCCGCTCGCGATATGACAGAGTTTAAAAATAGCTATAGGGGGGAAAAAAAACGAACAAACGAACTCGTCGAACCATAAAAGTCATCGACGGTGGTGTATTCGTGTGCCATTGAAATTCATGGATGGATTTATGGAGTGCGCGCGAACGCCAAGTATAACATTCGCTACTTATGGGTTACGCTGCTGCTGCTGCTGAGTGTCGAAATCAATTACGATTTATTATGATCGATTAGATACGGATTCGATGATAATCGAAAGTGCATAAAAGCTGCTGTGGCACCGCGAAGAAAGTAAACGTAATTCTCCGGGTGTAATGTTCGGCTGGTAATAAATCGCTGCAGCGGCAGCGACAAAACGTATATACATTACAATAAAATAACGCAACGTTAACCCTTTTTTTCGTTGATATGTATTATGCGTTATGTTAAATAATGCATGCAGCTGTATTGAATAAATTTGAGTAACATTAATCGTGTGCAAAATCGATTTTTCGTTTTTGCTTTATCCTTGCCACCGTACGGTGACACATTCGTGCGCGCATTAACAGTCCTCTGTATTCAGGCGCGCAAGCGCAAAAGCCGAGCACATATGTATATCGAATGTCTGCTCATATCGCATGCTTCGTTCTAATTTTCCGCCTAGCTCGGTATACAGCGTAGGATAGAGCGCCAAACGATTCCCGATCCACTTTGCATTGTCATCGCAACGTAATAGTTGCCGCAGTCATGAGAACCGTGCCAGAATCAGCCATGTGTTATGCGCGCTGTGGCACACGAGGCACTCACGCGAAATAGTTTCGAATGTGCCGCTTATGCGAATTCGCTTTTTTTTCTTCTTCTTCTTCCTTCATTTTTCGGCCGATATTTATCGATCGAGGGCGTGCATTTACACTTTGCACATTTCTGCACACAATCCCTACGTAACAGATATCGTCTTACAAAAGAAAAATCTTTTAATTCACAACGCAGATGGTAATTATTTTCATCTCTCCCTCTCCTTCTCGCGTCTGGTTTATTATTGTAATTTTGAAATCGTACCGTGTCGTGTACCGATATTATACTTTCTCGAACTAAATCATTGCCACGCCACGTGATTTCGTTTCCAGCAAGGGAGAAACTTACACATACCGTAATATAATATGTCCCTCACGAATGAACGTTTGTGTGTGTAGTTTGGCCGAAACGAAAAATCGCGCGCGTATCGATTTATATTATTACTTGGTACGGGGCTTCCGCGAGCGAGTACACGCGTAGGCGGCCGAGCGCGAAAACACTCGCCAGAGATGACAGTGCGGCAGCGCAGTAGCTTTTCCGGAACGAGGCGAGCTACTACCGATCGCGGCCAACCTCGTGGTATCATTTTTCGGTTCCTTGCGTATACTTTTCCCGCTCGTAATGTACGCCGACGTGAAATTGCCGGTAACGGGCAAAAAAAAAAAGAACAACAAATTCTTGGCTCGCTCGTACCAACCCGCCTGCTGCTCGCGAGCTTTGGCTTCGTGCGCGGCGGGCCTCGCTTATAAGCACATGGGCGATAAATTGGATCGATATTACAATAGCTGAAAAGTAGGTGGGACAAGTGGGACGCGCGCGCAGAAGCACACGAGTCGACTTTTCAACACGTGTACGTACATGTGCACGTCGTCGAGTGTCTGCTTCTGCTGCTGCGGTATATGTGCATATACTTTAATCGAGCATGTGTATATGTAAGTACAGTAAAGTACAACAGCGGCTTATACGTGTATAGTGTACGTTCGCGCGTGTACCGCTCATTTGCATTTATATATGCGCTTTACACACCATGTCATCATAAATTAAGGAAGTTTTGCTCTCAAAATCGAGCGAAAGTTCGGTAAAGATCGGTATCGATTGTATGACGATCGGCAGCGGCGGCGGTTTATATATGATATTTTTTTGCTTGCTTATGTCCGTCTAGTGTGCTCTACTGCTTTGTTGTGTGCACTTACTAGCTCTTTCAAGACTCGATGTTCTCATAGATTAGATATATCCTACTCTACGCTCTCTCGTGTGTGTATGTGTAACGTTGGTTTTTGCGCAAAGATAGCCTATACCTATACCCTATTTTTCGCCGTGCCGCGAGCAGCAGCTTGGCTTTTGGATGTATATATGAGTAACGTAACTCATTAGCGACAAGTATACACATTCTTACTTATGTAGGATACGTATGTGCTTTACCGCGTGCTGGGAGACAATTTAAGGAATTATGTGGACTTGGGTGTATTACACGTTACATCATGTGTATTGCAATTAGATCGAACATTCTCAGGCGCTCGTAGTTTTCAGCATTTCTCGATATACTTCCAAGGGTGTACCCCATTTTTAAATAACTCAAAAAAAAAATAAAATAAAAAATATCACAAAATAAAATAACGTGATAAGGATGATATATCCTATTTCGATATCCTACCGAATTTTTATTTGTAACTTACGCAATCAATTGCCGCTTGTGGGAGCAAGTTTCTCGGGTATGCGCCATCTGGCGGCTGGTCTTGAATTTCATATAGTGAAAAGATGAGGAGACTGCGACAATGAGTCGCTTTACTTTTTTTTATCGAAATACATTGAATTATAAGTGCATACCATTGATTTCAGTTCTCCCATTTTTAGATATTACGCCAAATTCAGATTTCATGAGCTACACTGAGAAAAAGGTTTAGTTGAATCAATTAATTTTTACTTGATCCAACGAAATAATTTAATTACGGGTTGCTCATTAAATATTTAGTTGAATCAAAGAAAAATATTTAATTGGTTCAATCAGATAAATTAGTTGATTCAAATAAATATTTATATAGATTGAATATTTATTTAATTCAAGCAACTAAATATTTTATTGAGTTGCAGAATTAATTAATTGTTTCAATCGAATCTATTGTTGCATCAAGGATATAATTTCATTACTTCAAACAAATATTCCTTTGATATCATAATATATTTTTTTTGCTCAATGAAATATTTAATTCATTTTTAACAAATATTAATTCGATCCAATTAAATATTTAATCAATTCAAAAAATTCATTACTTATTTCAAATAAATATATCATTGGTTCTGAATATATATTCTATTAGTTTGAACAAATATTGAATTGATCGAATGCAATATTTTTGTGAATGCAAGAACATATTTCATTAATTCAAATAAATATGTATTAGATTCAATTAATTAATTTGCCACTGCGGAAAAATATTTGATTAAGTTGACTAAAATATAAGATTGAATCTAATACATTTATTGAAAAATAACTTCTATGTATTTATCTTATACTTTTATTTGATAATGATGTGTTTGTAGTTTCTGTTGTGAAGAGGACATTATTTAATTAAATATTTAGTTGGTATTATTACATTATGAATTTGGATGAAAATTAGTTTATAATTACATGATTAATCTAACAACCTTACAATTATACAATGTTTATATTACTTTCTACCTATTCTAACGCACAAGAACATCGCTTAACAGTAACGCATGGATGACAGTTCGCTCGCAGATGTCAATCGCATGTTATCGTACCAGATATTTCGGTCTTATATAGTAATCTCGAACACTATTTTGCCACTTAGGGGTGTGGAAAATACGCCATCTAGGTGAAGGACTGAAACTAAAATAATTTGATATTTAATTAAAAATCAAATAAGTATTTAATTACTTCAATAAAATCTCAATCTATCACAGTGTGACATATTGCATGCGTGTACAAACAAAACAAATCATTAAATACACCATTTGGTGAACAGCCGGTCGTCGCTAAAGCACTCCGTGTTGTTCCTGAACTGTCGGCTCCTCCTTTGTTGATGAAGAAGTCCTGGTAGCAGACTTGGCGGAAGCTAACCGGACGTTCGATTCAGCCGCCTGTTGCACTCGTACTTGCTGAACATAACGAGCCCGAGACTCCGTGGCTACCGTCGCTCGCGATCCCCGTAGCGTCGATTATTATAGTTGCAGCAAGATATGTCCTGATAGTCAGCAGTGAGCAACAACATACCGTCATAGCCGAGCAGATTTATTATGGCCAATTCGTGGAAGTGTCGGTGCTGTCGCACAGGAAACGTCATCTCGAGGTTCAGTTTGCCAAGTCGTTTTCAGCTAGGTCGCGAAGAAGCCGGTGGTCCTGTCGATGTAGCCGTTGTGCGTGGAGTAGGCGTCCAGAATCGTGTAATTGTGCAGCGGTATAATCTGACAGTTTTACTTGACGATGGAGATTCGAGCGACGGTCAGACACTGCCGCTGGAAGATGTCGATGAACAGATGGCCTTGCTCTGATGTCCCGTATTCCAGCCAGACCAAGATTATCAAGTCATCGCGCACAGCCTGATTGAAACAGTGGAAGGGCGTGTAGATGACTTTAACGCGATCGCTAAAGCTGACCCAGCTCCTGGGCACGTAGCGGGAGAGGACCGCGCCGCATAGCACCTCTCGCCCGACCGATTGCTGTTAATGATCGCGCCGACCAGTGATCGTAGACGTCGAGGCTCACTGGCCGGAGACATCTCAAGTGCTCGAAATCTGGCTCGTGAATCGAACAGTCCTGGAAGCGCACGACGATCGTTGGCCGGCTGGCTTGCATTGATCGAGTTCAGAATGGCTTGGTCCGCATCGAAGAGCAGCTTTTGCATCGAGCCCGGCTAGACGACGGCCCCCAGGCGATTCATGGCTAGGCCGATGTTCCACTGGCGCTGGAAGCCTCGATCGTCGATTGGGCTCACCAGGCACAAGATCTGGGCTGAACTTCACTGCTGCTGGCCCAAGGTCTCGTCGCAGACGACGAACACTCGACTACCTTTCTCGTACGACTGCAGGTCTAAGATTGAATTCTATCTTTAGTTGTGTAACTGTAGCGGATGTAGGCCGACGTCAACGAGACCTGGAGGCCTGTGGCCAACAGGACGTGCAAGAGGATTCTCGCGCAAGGCCTTGTGTGAAGGACGAGAAAAAAAGAGAAAAATGTCAGAAGTCTAGAGCTCGATGAATTCGTCGGTGAAGTGAATCGGTGAGCTATATGCTTACTTTAGTTACATGTGTGTACAATCAATAGCGACTGTCAGCAGTCGACTGATCAAAGGCAAAGCATATAGCAGACCGAGTAAGGCTGCTGTTCTCGACGCATGTCATTTAATGTATTAATTTTTAGGAATATGATTAAAATGATAAATTCGTACGAGTAGAAAGAATTTTTTTTATTAAGTACAAACAACAAAAATCTTAGATTGTAGGAACATACACTTCTTTAGAGTTTACAATGTGAGCAGTGGTAGGTTTATAATAAGAAATATCGTCATATGCAATAAATCCATAAGTCTTACTTAAATTTACTACATAAGAACATTTATGATCATTTAAATTATAAGTTATCATTTTTTTATAAATGAAATATGTATCGTTATTCAAATTATCTATTAAGATATAGCATATTTTTCCAAAATTCGGGTATAAATCAGTACAATCTGTCTGTATTATTGAATTTATTTTGAACAAACTACCATTTATTTTTACCCAATCTACTGTTAAATAATCATCAATATTTTTTGTGATGATTGATTTCATTTTTTCAATATCGGGGATGAGAGTAGCTTGCCCAGTTTTGGGGCTATAATCTAAGCGTTTACGAAATCCAACGTTAAAATAAAATCGCTCGCACATTTGAAGTTGGTGTCTATGAGAAAGAGTTAGTGCTGGGTTTACCCGTGAATTAATTGAATCGGCAATTTCTTTAAAAATCTTATGTTTACCCTCAAACCTAATAGTGTTACCATGCAAAATTGAACCGACTCTTTTAATTATAGTTGGATAATGTATAAGATTATGCATTTTTATCGTCAATGGTCTAAATTCTTTGAATAATGAATGGTGTTCATGAATAAGTTCAGTTAAGTGTTCGATTAACTCATTGTTAAAACTAGGAGTATAAACGATATTTACTATTTCTCTTATTAACTTGTATAGTTTCCAAGATTTACTTGTCTCGGGCACACGACTACCAATTAAAATGCCAAAATATTGAATCAAAAAAAACATTTCCGAAGCAGAAATTACAAGAATTTTAGATGTAGATGCGTGAGTAACTTGAGGCAAAATATTTTTATCACCGAGTAGACTGTTATCGAAGTACTTAATTTTCCAATTCAACTGACCCAAAGAAAAATATTTTTTTTCATATATCAAATCATGTAAAATTTCACCCATATCGTAACGGCATATTCCTTCGAGTAAGTCGTGACAAGGATCAAAACAAGTATTTTCTAAGACATGGAAATAAGGCAGTTGGTTAAAAATACATTCTTCGCGAATACCACTACTTTGCTGTAAGCAATCCTGATCATAATTGTTTTTATTTCTAAAAATATTAACATTTTCTTTTGTCATGGTTAGAATTTCTTCTTTACTAGCTAAACACACTCGACAACAGTGGGTACCATTAAAAGATCTAACGAAGCCTAAAATGGTATTGGCACCAAGATTATCACTTATTACTTGAAATAAGAAAAAATGAACTTTAATTGTGGATGAATTATAATTAACATCGATACCATTTATAATCAGGTCTTTGAGCTGGTGAATTACTTTAGCAAATATTTTTTTATTACCAAATTCTTTGTGATGATTTGCATCATGCAATTGAAATAAAAATATATTTTCTAATTGTGATGCATACTCATCGGGGATTCCAAAGATTGAAAAATAAACACCTCCTATTTTATGAATGACCCTGCATGCTCCTAATACATTATTAACAGTAAAGTCGTCGTTGTATAATGATAATGGAAGTACAAGACGATTTCCACATTCTTTTTTTATTGATTGGTATAACTGACCAGAAAATGGTGAATCAAAATTTTTACTTGTTTCTTTGTCACGAATATTGGTTTTAATTGATTCAAATACATTTGGTAGTTCTAAAAATTGTTTTAAAATTTTTTTAATTTCAATAGTTTGAATATTATCTGGAGAGACAATAATATTTTGTGCCCCCTTTTTATTTTTAGACTTCAAACCTCTATTCACCGACCAAGAAATAGGTAATATGAGACAACCAATATCTGTAAAATAATTGAATACTTTACTTCTACTGTCAAACTCTTTAAAAGTTTCATGAACACTCATAATCATTAAAGATAGTTGATTTGAATGTTCAAATTTTTGTTTGATTAATCCTACAAATATTACATTATAAAGTTTAATCATTTCTAATATGGTATCACCCACGCATTTATAGTTCATATCAACCTTTGCATACAATCGTATAGTCATACTAGCAATAGCTTCTTTCACGAATAAAGTAAAATTTTTAAGAGTCATGTCTGCTGTAAAATCAGAATGAATTTTTTGATCAATACTTTGTATCAATTCATTGTAAAATTCGTCATTACTTTCGCAAACTTCAGGGGAATAATCATCGTTATCAGTAACGTGGTTAACGTTATTTTGACTTTTAACTAAAATCGGAGAATTTTCTTGGGAGCTATGTGAATTATTCTTTTTGGAAGTGACTTTACTAGTTAAATTGACATGTTGATTGTAATGCTTTTTAAAAATATAACTTGATTGCAAAGTTTGATTGCAATTTGGAAATGTGCATACTACAGAAGTCTTAAGTTTAAATTTATGAAATAATTTCATATGGGGTAAGAATTGGTCAAATTTGACAGCGATATTACAATGTGGGCACGCTAACATCTTGAATAAAAAAATTAATTTGAATGATATCAAATAAATAAAAAATCGAAGTTTCTAACTTAGCTTACGCTGATTCAGCTTCTATATCTTCGAAGTTTAACGAATCACAAGCGACCCTTACGTGTTCTATGTGCGCAAACTTCTCGTCGTAAGCAGTAGTAAATTTGTATATTCCTTGTTGAATCAAAGTCCAAAGATGCTTACTCTCAATTGGATAATTAATATTGAAAACATGGAATAGTTTGAAACAAATATCCAGTGCCTTTGAGGCTGAGTCCACCTTGTAAAGGCGATTTTCTAAGGAAACATAAAATCCATCTGGCAAATGTTCTTCAGGACCCGTTAAAATGATGTAAGGTTGATTCTTTTGCCCGTGGTCCAGTAAAAATTCCTTTCGCAGTGCCCTGATTGTTTCTATGTGATTAAAAGTCTGTAAAAAATATAAATAATGAGTTAATTATACGATATAAACCTTTTATTTTATCATTGTCGTTATATTTTACCAATGCGTGCTGAATAAGACTCTTTTTGCAGTCACCTATTGAAACTTTCCAGGTTTCCCACTTTTTTTTACCTTTTCCCTCAGTGTTCTTTTTCTTAGATACTGCTTTTGGAACAATGTAATGCCCAAGAAGAAGTAATTGTAAAACAAGTTTTGAATCTGTAAATGAAGAAAAAAATCTTGAGTCAATTTTTGTTTTTAATGTGTCTAAATATTCAAATAGTTATAAATCTGACCATTTGTTAGATTTTCTTGGTTTAATTTTGAAATGAGTGATTGTGCATCCTCATCTTTATCTTGAATCTCACAAAGATTTGCTGTGACATTAAAAAACTTGGAAAAAGACTCGTGGGTGACTTCAAAATTGTTGGAGAACCACGAGGAGAAATCAATCTCAATTAAATAATATGAATCGGCTGGTTTCAGAATTTCCCAGTGGTTGAATAACTCATCCAAATCTTTGTCTTCTCCAAGAAATTCTTCTTTCCTAATATGAGAGGTAATCTTCCAATGGTCAACTGAAGCATCTTTGAAGCCCGAATGAGCATATGTATCAAGCCATTTTTGACTTGAAATGACTTCTTCGCCTAAATAAGTGTACATTATAAGTTATGAACGTATAGTATTGTACCTATGCAAAATACTTACTCAAATGTTCGTTAGTATCTTCAATGTTTAATTGTTCCAGATTGTCACAATTTTCAGTGTTGGTATCATCCCCTTTCTTAGCTAATCTCAATGCATTTCTCCACTTTACAGGCAGTCGACCTTTACAAGGAATGGATTTTTTCAATTTTCCAGAATTTTTTAATGATATAGCTGGAATATAATAAGTGGCCTTTGACTCGGATGGAAATTCGCTTATGATAGTGTTTGCTAGATAATCCCAAATATCAGCATTTGCTCTGTAAAAAATATTTATGATTATGACTGTGATATAGGAATGAAAATATTATTCATTTAATTAATACTAACTTAGTATTTAATCCTCGTAATTCATAGATGACAAAATCAACGATGAACGTTCTATCTTGTTCTGTAAGTAGGTGTGTACAACTGTACCTTTGGAATAATCTTTTCCCTTTCTCACAAGTATCAAGCAGATTATGAAAATTCATGAAATGATCAACAACTATACTTTTATTATACACATATTTTTGACCTGTTTTTTTTGTCTCGCTGTCATGAGATTTAACTGTCTGAAAAATATTTAATATATATTTTTCAATATAATACTTTATATTTCTTATTGATGTTCATTTTATACGTACCAATTTCTGCTGCTGTGCTGAATCATTAGTTACATTGACAATAGGTTTCTCTAACGTTTTTAAATATTCTTCTCGTTTTTTTTTGAATAAAATTCGATCGCCTATAGGTGCGATTAATTCTTTTAGCATCTCATCATTCAGCTCGCCAATTACGTCGACATTTATTTTATTGTCTGCAATTAGAAAATGAACTAACTTTAACAATCTATAATCTTGATCAATGCCAGTTACACGAAAGTTTACTTTTTATCGATTACTGATGACCGCACACTTTGGACATGTTCGACTAGTCAATGCTCGACTTTTCTACACCGTATAATATTGCGTAGTAACGACTGATATTCTTAAATTCAAACTTCAGTTCACCACAACGAGTTTCACAGATAAACAAAGAAACACAGAACGTTCTCGACTATGCGTATGTACAAGCAAATACTCTAATGAAAATAGCGAGAAAATATATTGGGCATGTACGAGCAGTCGATGCTCGACGTTACTATATCGTATATTATCGCGTACTAGCGACCAATACACGTAAATTCAAATTTCAGTTCACCACAACGAATTCCACAGATAAACAAAGAAACACAGAACGTTCTCGACTATGCGTATGCGTATGTAGCAAATACTTATATGAAATTACAAAAACTAGTTGATGCTCAACTTTTCTGTATCGTACATATTATCGCGTACTAATGACCGATACACAACGAATGTCACTGAAGAGCAAAGAAACACAGATGCGCCTCGATATGCGTTACAGAGCCCGACACAATATAAATCGCACTAGAACATGACCGAGCACAGACGTCTAGTAACTGTTTATATTTTGAATTGATTGATACTTGCCTTCGAAAATTTGACAATATTCGTCCAGCTTCCACTCTAAGAGAAGATCTTCCATGATGACGATTGAGTTATATTAATCGATACGTAGAGTTTTATCTCACAATTGACGATTAAACGTAGGCTACGAATATGCGACACTTCACTGTTTAAAGAAAAACAAATCCCGCATGCACCGGTGGCGGGTGAACTTTTGCTATGTGCGATGTTTGGACCGTTGAACGTATGTTACCGCGCTACTGGGAATTCCAATCCGAAAATAATAATAGTCGCGTGAGTGTGTGCTGCGCAGACCAGTTGACGGTGTCATTACCGAGTCAAGTGGAACAAATATCTTGCGATGTACGTTTTTGCTCAAGTTGTTTGACGGTCTCGTTATCGAGTAAAACAGACAATAGAACGTTCACCTTAGAGCCATTTATGTGCAATAATTCTCTTAATCAAATACGGAATTATGATAAATATTGAATATTCAGTAATATTTATTAAATGAAAATTAGTTAGTTTCGATAAATATGTAATTGATCAAATTAAATATTTTTTTATTACAATCAATTTAATTCATGATACTCAACAAAATATTTTTTTGAAAATATAGTATTATAACATTGATCCGATAATATATTTAATTCCCTCGATCAAATAAGTAATTACAATGAAAAATAAATATTTAATAATATCTATTAAATAAAAATTACTTGATTTCAATAAAATATTTATTTCGAACAAATAAATATTTCATTGAAATTCATGGAGGCAAACAATAAAATCGATTTTATTGAGTCAATTTAACGATCTGTTCAAAACTATTTAATATTTATTCATGATAAATAAATATTTTGTTGAATCCAAAAATCAAATAATTTAATTGACATGAATAAATATTTTTTTGAATTTAGAAAATAATTAGTTGGTTTGAATATAATTTTGTTGTCTCAATTAAATAAAAATTAATTAAATAAAATAGAATATATTTAATTGACTCAACTAAACCTTTTTCTCAGTGTACAATCTTGTGTAACCTAATTTTTATTTCCTTTTTCCGTGGGACGCGTCGCGTGTACACATCCTATAATCCTCTCGTTTGAAAAATCATTTTTCACGTCGAAGCTCGCTCGCGTCTCGCTTGACAAATAATGCAACACAAAATAATGCACTGCTATACTCCTCTTGCTGAATAATTCAGAGTCAGCCTCGTACGAAGAAGAAGAAGCAGCTACACACGTACGTATATATACGCACATCGAGTGCTTTCTTAATTCATGCGCTGCTATACGCACCACACAGCATCTTTGCAATGACAACACACGCCGCACGCGTGTGTATATATGCGTGCGACTATATGTATGCGTATAAGCCAGGCAGCAGCAGCAGCAGAGAGTGAGAAAGCCAACCGACTGGCATATAAAGCATTCATGTATTCTAGTCAGTAAAAGAGTATATAAGATAGTTGGTAGAGGGGGAGGCTTTTTGCGCGCCAAGTGCGTGCGAGCTGCGGAGCGCATTGGGAGTCAGCCGTAAAAGGCTAGAGAAAGAGAGAAAGAGAAGAACTCCGCGAGAAAGGGATAAGAAAGAGCAGCAGCAGTAGCAGTAGTAACAAAAATAATAGAATGGAAAATTTTTCCAAAGGGGAAATTCGTGGGAAATGTGCGCGTCGGTGCACGATGCGTATACAGTGCCGGCTTTTTGCCGAGCGACTAAATGAATTTGCTAAAGTTCTTACGGTTTTTTTTCTTTTCTGTAGCTCACGTGTGTGCTAGTAGCAGTCGTAGCATAGTAGTTGTGTGTACTCGGTCGTCGCGATGACGCTTTTCAAGTGGTATAAATATGTCATTGGATTCGCGCGGCTCGAGTGCAGCAGCCAAGAGGTTTTTTTGTCGTGCTTCAAGCGAGTGAAAATACATGTACACACGCACACATATGTATTGATTACATTTTTAAAGACCCATTGTCGCACACGCCACAAGTGGATGTTAAAAAAAGGCATAAAGCGAACGAGAGAAATCGACATCGGATACTAATCAAATAATGCTTCCGGCGACGCCTAGACTCGTGCATGAATATGGCAATTGGCATTATACGTTGTTATATCATAACTCATCAAACGGACCCTTCACGTGATTCCTCGCGCCTATGTTATATTTACCTATAGAACCGCGTATAGCTCTCTATACACGTGACAATTCGTTTTGCAAATGGATTTTGTCATAGCTCAGGCGCTCGCGCGAGCGTGCCATAAATCACATACAAGATCCATCTTTCTAGGTCGCTTTGCTCAGCTCGCGTATATGCAAAAGAATGAATTTTTTTTTCTCCACCGGCACAGTCGCGAAAAACCGGGCAGCTTTATTTGACGTGTGTGTTACCGAACGGTAACTTGACCTTTTTGTCCGCAAGCAGCGAAATATATATCGCGTCGCGCGACGTCGCATATATAATATATAGGCGCTTTGGTTGTCTAACGACACACACACACACAACGAACGCACTTGTATCGCTCGAGCTTTCTCGGCTAGGGTCTAAATGAACCTTCCAAGAATTCGAGTGCAGAAAGAAGTTTACTCTCCTTATATATACCTGCACTGTTCCTTTTCGCCCCCAGGAAACGCTTAAAAAATTTAAGCTTTTTCGACCGCTGCAGCATCGTCATCAGCAGCAGCAGCAGCACATGTGTGCCGCTGCCATTATACACCTGCTGCTCTCCGTAACCGACAAATTTGCTACACGCGCGCGGACCGCCTCGAAGGCGCGGAGGAGCAGCCGATTTAAGTTGAGCGACTATATACGGCGCATTTTTGCCGAACCCACCCAGCTGTTAGACGTACGTATACTCGAGGTGGGATATAATTTCTGTCATATTCGGTCACGGATCAAAAGAGAAATTCGCGTGCCCCGCGCGGTTAATCGTGATTTTGCTCGACGGTCAAATTAATTACGTTTATAATTAATATTTCTGGCTTAAAGTACGTTTACATTATACACACGTGTATATACGTGGTAGTAATATACTTAGGAATTTTTTGCTCGGCTACGAAGGTATACACGCCTCGATTAGCAGCACGAATCCTCAAGTGACATATGAAAAATTCTGTACTATGTACTTTCCCGCAACCGTCCAACTGTTCGCTTTTACTTTAGTCGAATCAAAAAAAAAAGGCCGCGAGCGAGAGCTCATAACGATCGCACGCCGAAACAATATTCTGAATTTACCAGAGGCGAGCGACTCGCGCAGAGAGTTGGGGCCCCGGCGCGTCTATGCAAATATCGTCGCACAAAGTGTGCTCTCTGCAACGATGTGTTGCGTACGCACAATGAATCCTAAGAATGCATTCGTTATATCCTTTTCTTTCTCTCTTTCTCGCGGCGGAGAGAGAAAACCCGATCTTCTGCTCGTCGGTATGCGTTGCACAGCGCGTCGAACGTCGAACGTCGAACGTCGAACGTCGGCCGCTACAAGTTGGAGCACACGCGGCTTCCCGCTGTTGCCTTCTCACCTTCTCCCTATTTTTTGCCCACTTGCGCCGCGCGACGTTGCTGCTTCTTTTCTGCGTGCACGTGCCCGTCGTCCGTGTGCACGGCTCTCATCGCTACCGATCGAAGCTCATCACGCGGGCGATTTCAGCCACACGCGCGATTTTCTCGCGCCAAGAGCCGACCGAAAATCCTCTTCCTTCTTTTCTCTCCGTTCGTGCCGGCGAGATATCGACAGCTTATATAAAACCGATTGATTTTCTTTTCTCGCTCGCTCTGGGACTCTTCCTCGATGTTATCGCGTGCCGTTTCTATGTCATTTCTCTCTCGAGGAATGTTGCTCATTCGCATTTTTCGATTATGTTCTTTTTGCACGCAACAGACTGGCAGGCAGAGCGAGCCTTTCGAAATTCTTGCTGTGTGCGCCTCACGATTATTATTACCTCATTTTTTTGCTCCCTTTAGAGCTCCGATGCGATGAAAGTTATCTGTCGATATAATACAGCGTGCTAAACTTCTAAGTAAATTTATATGTGGGTTAAAAGGCATCGGAGAGTATTTAGTAGGTTTTTAATTTTTTGCTTTTCGAAATTAAAGGATACTATCGTCAAGTTTCAAACCGTTTTGATATATTTGGGAAAACAATTTCAATGATTAGCTGCAATCGGATGGCAGTCGCGTCGCGCGCTCGTTTCATTTTGATCGATAGTTTTTGCGGAGGCGCATCGCACTCGCCTGTATACAACGTCTCTATATCTTCGCGAACCCCCGAGCTCGCGGACAGAGTCGCGTCGTATGTATATACGAGACGCGCGTGCGTTAGAGTACATCAATGATGAATTACCGCGCGACGTATGGCAGGGCAGCGGCACGAGCATTAAACGTAAATCTACAAGAAGCTGCTTCGGTGTGCGTATTATGATTGATCGGCGCACTGACTGGCCAGCAGCGAAACAAATTTATCTTTCCTCTTCAAAAGCTCGTCTCTCTCTCTCTCGCTCGTTTTCTCGAGCCATGAAAATCGATGGAAACGTTCGCGGCCTCGCTCTATTACGTGATGCAATTAAATGCACGTCTATGTACCGTACATGTACGAAAACACAACACACAGTGAAAGTTACGCGCTTGTGTGCATGTGTGTGTGCGTGTGCAAGCGCAGTAGTGTAGCATAATTGCAGCGCGCACTGTGTAATTCAATTAGACAGCCAAGTGCGGTGGAGCTGCACGCGCGCACGAGTCGATGGATTTGGTGTTTATTAGAAGGTGAATTAGTGTTTATTTAAGATGTTGTTATATTACGGTTGTGCGCGGTCAATGGTGCCGACTAATGAAGTTATCGCTGCGGTGAAATATTATACTGCGATGGGCCTTTTTTTCTTATATTATACTTGTATTTGGCAGCGAGGCTGTTATGAACTAATTCAATTTAACCAGTCTATGAAAATGACACGATTAATCTTGAAAAAAATGTACGGAAATGCTGCCTTTATACGGGAGTCGTGGGAATTTCTGCGTTAACGGGAAATTTCCAATATCTTTGGGTAAATATCGGAAACGATAGATCGTGTATCTTCTTTACCACTACTTTTTAGATATTGTATACCACCCAACAGGAGGCAAAATCACGACTTTCTTTCAAAATTGTGCGATTTTTTAAAATCATTCATACTCAAGTTTAAACGTCAATGTTATTTTCAATTTTCCACAGATCAGACTCTCGCTTTACGATTTCATATTTCAGGTGTTATCTTGTCAGATTACGGACGTACCGCGTAAGAACTCGAGCCACTCTCGTATGAGATTTAAAATAATCATACACGCGTACGAGACGACGACACGGACGCTCGACTCTCGAAATGAAATCATAAAAATTCGCGAAATTAAAACGATATGGGGGCTTAATGTCGGGCTTCGAGCGCGATCTCTGCTTATGGTTAATGAACTTTTCAAAGTTATGATCATTATTATGCGTATTTCACTTTTATCTCCGCGAGATTAATATGTGCTGTACGTGTGTATTTTCGTTGCACTTAAATTTTAGTACGAAATTTGCCGCGCGCTCTCTGCGTTTTACGATATGAATTGCACTTGCGCGAATCATCCGTAATAAAATTATTATTACGATTAAATGATGCATATACAAACGTTACCGCGACTCAAGGTCATTCTCATCTCGCACAAAGTAAACAAAAATCTAGTAGCTTTACTCGAGAGCTATATATATATTATGTTCGCGGAGAATCGCGCATTCCATTTTCGAGCCTCGCCTCACGACGAGCTGCAGGTCAGCTGGTACGTATATTCTGTGCAGCAGCAACAGAAGGCGACCTTTGTCGCGATGACTTCCTGGCTATATGTGTACCGCGTGGCGGCTCTCTGTAGTATAGAGAGAGTCCCGTTCTTGGTCGCGGGGAGGAAAAAAATTGCAAAACAGCCGTCACGTTGGGCACTCATTAGCTGTGCGCGCGGCGGCACATAACTTCCGTGTGCTCTGGCTGGCTAACTTACGAACAAAAGACCCACGATTTACCTTAGATGTTTTTTTCTCTCGTTTCTTTTTTTTTTTTTTTTTTTTTTTTTTGTTCTCTATACTTANNTTTTTTTTTTTTTTTTTTGTCTTTTTTTTGTTCTCTATACTTACTCGCAGAAGGACGCGTATGTGTTTAGGACTTGGGTTCTGTTACTGATTAAGGGATCTCCCTCTGAAATAATCATGTACAGGTGCTGTTAGGACTATTACTGTCTAATTGGATGGCGACATGCTGCTGCCTCCGATATATAATCCATATAGTTACAAATATCTCATATATTACAGTTCTCCGTTGAACATGCCACGTCATTTTATTCACTTGAACGCTCAATTTTTTTGTTGCAGGTAAGCCTCAGTCGTCTCTCTCGATAACGTATTTCAATAATACCACCCGTGAATGTGTGTCATTTTATACATTGACAACAACACGTGAGTATATATATTTCGTGTGTGTATGTTTAACCTAATGAGTGGATGAGCAACAAAAACTTCGACGTCGATCCTCGTACGAGCGGAGCTTTTTATATCCGTCTTAATTGGGTATCGAAAATGAGTCCACTCTCGCGTCTAAACGAAATTGAAACCGCTGCGAGCACGAGCGAACCCATCACTCTCTCTTCTTGGTGGATTTTTTTTTTTAATCTTTCTCTTTCGTCGATACCTACATAAACGTCGAGCGAGAGAGAAAGACTGCGTCCGATTTGCATCGAAGATATGCAGCATTGTCAGTCTCTCTACCGCGCGCAGGACTCGTAGCCGCGATGTAACCCCGTTACTTTTCTAAACGTTCTCGAGGCGCGTTTGAGGTTTGCACGATAGCTTATAGAGACTTGAGCCGACATAGCCGACGCAAAAATTTGCGCTTATGAGACGTTAATGGACGGTTTAATGCCTTGGCGCGTTAGACAACGTCATCCAAGTATATCTCAATAGAGTATATGTTAGTCGAATGAAAAAACTGAGCTTATTGTCATTGATGTTCGTATAACGTACATAGAGAAATCTCGACACGATCGACACTTTTGTACGAATGAAAAAAGTTGATCACGCGGGGTTACGTGCGGATGTGGAAATACAATAATATTAAAGGCAGTTTCGTTTTCTTCCAAGCGGATTAGCTCGCGCACATAATTTATCGGGGAGTAAATTAGATCTTTTTGTCTTTAAATTGCCGCGGAAATGGAGAAAGTCTCGCGTCTGCGGAGTAATAAAGAAAATCGTAACTTCATTAATTTGCCGATCAGCTTTACTGTATATATGTATGTGTTTAAAAAATCAATTGCCGTGGCCATTTATTGCCTCGAACTTCGGCTTCAAGACTTCGAGTGTGATTAATCCAGCACCGAACTGATTTCCTTATGGTGGTAGGTATAACTCCGAAGAAAAACAAAACATAAAAATTGAACGAAACTCTCGGGTTGTAGAGTAAATATAAGCTCGAGAGTGCCAAGGTTGCAGGACTGGAAACGAATGATCGCGAGTGCTTTTCGCTTGTCAGAGAGATGATATCGTGCTTGTGAATCTTTTATTCGAAAATGACAGAGTCTCTGTGTATGGTAGTTAGTAGTAGGGTCACCCCCGCGCGTCTTTATTGTAATTAATGAAGGTTTTCATAACTCGAAGCTAAATTTTGGTTCATAATAGTTGGTGCGTGTCCCTTTTTTTTAGATGATTGATTGCCAGCCAACGTTTGTAAAAATAGAGAAGAAAGAGAAACAATACCTGAAATTACCCGAATTTTTTTGACGCAAAAAAGTAATCTCGCTCTCGGCGAATACAATGAGAGCGAGAAGAGAAAAAAAGGCGCTTCGGCTATATACTCCCCATTTACCCGCGTGTACATCTTTTTGCCGTCATTGCGGGCGAAAATAGTAGAGAGAGAGAGAAAAAGAAATGAGCAGACGGCACAAGAGAGCAGACACGCAGTGCTATACTCAACGGCGTTCTATTGTCCTTCTCTCATTCACTTGCGGACAATTATTATGGTCGATCTATAAATGCATAGGTCCCGGGCACGCATACATTCACGTATGTATATAAAGCTTATAACTCTTTTCCTGACAATGTGAGCCCGCGCGTGATTAGCTTCTCTCCCCCAAAGCTTCTCCACGTATGCATTACGAAAAATCTCCGCCGTTTGAGCTGTGCCTCGTGAATAATGAATATACTACTACACGTGTGCTGCAGCATTTCGCCGTACTACGTATTTGCCTGGATTAATATTTATATGCTTTTAACGTGTCAGTGAAATGCCTATGAGTGTGTGTGTGTGTGTGTGTGTTCAGCTGCGGTGGAGTCGCTCGTCTCTTCTTCGTATGTATATAATATGATGTGTATACTATGCATGAGCCTTCTTTCGAGCTGACATCCAGCTGCGCGCACTATCGAATGCATACTCTACTACGCTCTTTATATGATACTATATGTGATACGCGCGCAAGGGGGTTGGAAGCTCCGGATGGGCCGCGCAGTGACATTGTACTTTTGCATTAGCCCGAGAACTAGACTAAAGTTACGAGATTGACACTGCGTAAGCTGCGAGCTCTAGTGTTTCTTCTATACTTACCTTACTTCAGGTTATTTTTATTATTACTAAAAAAATTGATAAAAAAAAGTATTAATTGCCTCAAATCAAGTACTTAATTCAAATGTGCATTTTTTGATAACTCAATCATCGTAGATAAATTGAATTCCGATTATCGTTGTCATAATCTATTCGTACACTTTTAATTCGAATGTGTGCATTTGCCCGATATCTATCTGTACATATGAACATACCAAAACACACACACCCACAGAGGCTCGTGTACCGATAGTCGAGTAATATAAGCTGGTCCCTGCTATTACCGTACTACTGGCTCGCGGTGTATTATATATATGTGTATACAAAAGCAGGAAGTCATGCTGCTGCACATTTTGTGTGCAAAAAGGCGTCGTGTGTTGCAGATAAGCCTTAGCGATATTCTTCGTCCGATAAAAAGCCGAAGGTTGAGCAGCAGCAGCAGCAGCCGCAGCCGCCGCAGTGGTAGTAGTTTTACTATATAGCGAAGTATATGTAAGAAGGAAAACAG
Organism: Trichogramma pretiosum; assembly: GCF_000599845.2. NCBI lineage: Eukaryota > Metazoa > Arthropoda > Insecta > Hymenoptera > Trichogrammatidae > Trichogramma > Trichogramma pretiosum. Next base: position 2,685,221 of record NW_019641606.1, on the reverse strand, counting down.
GCAGAGAAAGAGAGAGAGAGGGAAGAGGTCGTCGGGCGCACACGCCCTAATAAATCATGCTTTTCCCAGGGCCCAATTTATGTATCGACCTACGATCTTTCTCTCTCTCGCGCCTATAACGCTTTCTTTCGCGCAGAAATGTTTATATAGAAAGGTGCGATAGCGCGCGCTAGGTCCAGGTCTGCTGCTGCTGCTGCTGACGTCGCATGCGATACGAGTGCATATTTGCCAACGAATGATTTTTTCTGCTTACCCGCGACGTTGTGGAAGGTGTCGACAGTTGCATGCATGTGATACAAGTACACACATTGCATACATATCATATCGTCGTCGCGAGCGATGTATGGATTGACTGGATTATTTGACGTAATCCCATGGGAGCGATATTTGTGTGCTGCTGTGACGTTATGATATAGTCGAGAATGCGGCAACTGCAACTTGTTTTTTTTTTCAACTTACCCTTTTTTCGAGACCTGCTGTAGATTATTTTAAATACGTCTTGCGGGGCGACGTAAGAATGCATTTGTATCTATAAAAGCGCCGGAGACAATATTCCCCGAGCGAGCATATAGGGAAAAGAAAGTTTTGCTTGTTAACCGCGTGTTTGTGTTTAATACGAGAAATACGGGTTGAAATGACGTAAAACTCGGGTCGATTTTTTTTTCTCTCGTCGTTACAACAATAAGGTGCATTTTTGAGGTGAAACAATTTTTATCGGCAATGTTGGGTGTGATCGATGCCGGAAATGAAAGGGTTGTTTTTAGATGTTCTTATACTTTAATAAAATTACTTTACCTGTTCTACGCAATTTTAATTTAAAAAATGTACACAACTAATGAATTTTCATGTAAAAAAAGCATAATTACTTTATCCGTAATTGCACAAAAGGGCCTGTATAAAGAACACTAATATTCTCAGAGTTGACTGTACATTTAAATCCTTTCCCACCTCACTGTATGTGTGTACGTGTATGTTTCCACGCACCTGCCAACACAAACCTACGCAAGCGGAGAAGATGAGAAGATCGCGTGTTAGGATACTTATACTTTCCAACGTTAGAGAAATAGAACACACACGCACACACACGGTGCAAAGTTATTACGTAGCCGTAATTAAGGTGTGCGTATTATATATTATATACGCTGTATAAGCCGAGCTGCTGCTGCTACCGTCGTCGATTCGCTTCAATTAACTGACAATTATTATTTCAAGCCAAATATGCAAATTTGCACTTGTAACCCGCTGGTGCTACACATACCTCTTCGACGATAATCGACGTGCGCTGCTGCTGCTGCAGTACCCCTTACGTATGAGAAAATATTGTGAAGTCCGGAGCAGAGCAGTCATATCCGATCGGCAAAAAACATGACTCGCGCGCGAGTCATTGTTGATACTTTCACTGCTGGGCAATATGTTATATGGTACAGCGCACACATGCATACACACAATCACGTGTTCGATTGGCCCGTTTGATTAACCACGACGACAAAGTATTATTGGGTAGCTGCGGAATATAATATTGCCCGGAAAAGGCCTCGAGCTGTGCTTCGCTGCACTACATATAATATAAATTTTTTTTCAGCGGCATAGCCGAAAAATGTGTACTACTCGACGTGCCTCGAGATCATTATCTAAATTGACTTATCCATTTTATTTACTGGATCCATATTACGACTTGGCGCGCGTGTGTATACACTTTCAAATCGATCGATGTTTGCAACTTGTTACTTGCTTATATTGCCGGTTAATGTTGTTGTTGTCGTTGCTGCTGGTGTCGTTACTGGCGCGCTCGGCACTCGTGTTTCTAATTTCTCGTCCTAGGAAAAAAAAGCTCGAAAATTCCAAGATGCTTTCGGGACGATCTTCCTTTCATTATTCGGTTTCGAGTATATAACGATTTATAAATGTAAACAATGGCAATTCTCTAAAGTGAAGCAACCAGAGGCGCGCACATAGCAGTACAACAATGGATTATTTCTAAATCTTCCTCGATATATCGACCACACGCGCGTATGCCATTCAGTGATTCGTTATAAGTAGTAACCTAAGTAATAATAAACACGTCATATGTGCATAATGGGCAGGCACAAAATATTTTGAAATCACTTGCTGCTGCTCGAGCTTTGAACGCTACCTAGTTACGTGTCTCGATTCGAACGATAAGCGCTTATCGTCGCGCGCAATAACGTAATCACTTTGGTGAAATGAATAATTACACTTGAAAAACTCTTAATAGCCAATGTCATCTGGCTCTAGGGCTTTTTGATATTTTCATCGATGTATAGCAGCTGAGAGTCGAGTGGCCTACATTGCCATCTGTACAGCTGTTTTTATTGTGTTTCTAAATCGCGATAATTGCGGGACAAATTGCAAACTCTGTATTATAGCATCGAAGTTCTCACGTGACCCTTTTTTCCTACGCGGCGATCAATCTCGCGCGCCAAAGTACACAATCTCAATTACACAAAGTAAAAGAAAAAAAAACGAAAGAAAATACGCGCGACGCCTTCTTCATTACCATCTTCCCACTCGCGGCGCGTAGCGTCGCGGTAACAGCAGCATCAGCAGCAGCAGGGCATAAATCAAGACGCATCCTTCCATCATCATCATCATCATCATCGTCGTCATAGTCATAGTCGTATTCGTTCACTGTCATCACAGCAACAGCAGCAGCACACGCATATATAGGGACTTTTATCTATAAGTTGAGAGTCATGTGACTTCCTCTCATTGTTGAGGCGCGGCTGCTTTCAGGTCGACGCGCCCCTTTTGTGTGCTTCTGTTGCCGCGACGATCCGATGTGCCATTTGTAACATTTAATAGAAGCATATCTAGTAATGCCGTTTGAGGATGACATTATCCGTTGCAATTTCTATCGCGGTAGAATTATAAAATATTACTCTCGATTTTCCAGCGAAGCGATTACGATTATTCAAGTATAGTATCCAACAGACAGATTTCAGACGGTCTGCATATATACTTTATCGCTCATCTCTCTATCGTGGCGATGATTAAACGTGGTTTATTAGACCAGTTTTTTTGTTGCTGTATATAGAGAGAGAGTCGCAACGGATAAAAATGAACTTACTAAGTGTATAAAGGCAGGCATGCACGTGCTTAAGCGAATTAACCGAATATCATCCTCGGCTCCGGCAGCTGCGTATGTGGATATTTATTAGCGCCGTCATATGCTCCAAACCAGTTCTCTCTTACAACAAATTGCATAATTTCGCATGCAAATGGGGTAAAAGTATACGGGGACGACGATCGCGCGGAGACGATACGATAATACTTACAGCCGCGCGTATTATTATTTATAGTAAAACGTGGAAAAAGTATATCGAGCTCGTAAGTCACCGCGCAGCTTAGTGCCGCGATATTTTTTACCCATACACGCAGGAAATCTTTTAATTATCTTACATACATTGATTATTTACAACTTTATACTCGGACACTTTTCTTTCGCCACTATACTCCGCAGCCTCGCGATCTTGCTCAACGCGTAATGAGTTGTGTCTCGGCGGCAAATTATTACTCACTGCTCGAGCAGTGTAGCCGCCTAATAGTATTGCGAACGAGATTCGCGACGATATGCGTAAGAAATAAACGACCGATGATCTATTGTATACGGCAACCACAGACGATATTTATGCGCTTATCAGCTGTGCATATTTATCACTTCAATTGTGCGCGTTGACTTTTTACCCCGTGACCCCTCGCCGCGAGATCTCCCGTGGGCTGAGCTGCAGTTCACATTACGACGCGGTGGCTACCGCGCGAAACGATAAAAGGCAGAGGTGACGCGCGACAAAGGCGTACGCGTGTACGATTGCAATTGTCTACGCGGCCGGGTATACATATAAATGCGCTATTTTAACGTTAAGTGCCAACTACGACACTCCATTACGTTATTGTTTCGAGGCGACGCGGCGCTGCTGCTGCTGGCCGTTGGGCCCTCGCGAAACTCCATTGTTGTGCAATATGTCGCTCATTTCTGCGCGCTAATTTTCTCTTTAACGATCCAGGATTCGTAGCCCAGATGTGGTTTTCGTAGGCGGCGGTCACGAGAACACAACCGCGACGCGCGACATATATTAAATCGTGGAAATTGTTTTATACATTCGGCGATAATTTACACCCGTGGCTAGGGAAAACCCATTCGATCGTATTTCACGCGGAGCCAAGCTGAATTCTCTAATTTTCTTTTTAATAATCTCGACGCGTGAAATGCATCCTCGGCTATCTCGGTTTCGCGCGTAAATCATGCATCGCGCGTCAACGTACGCGCGATACACTCGCTTCGCTTCTCGAACTGTGCGCGTTGCTGCGCGCGCTGACACGTCCTACATAAGTGAAAGCTCATTTTCCATATGAATTTTCCATCGATTCCATTGAATTTTTTTCTCGCCTCTGCGACGACGACGAAGAGCGCCAGCGAGAGACGATGTATTGATTTCTAATCTTCTGCGCCTGTGTGTATAGAAGAGATGAGATGGCTTTTAACTAATGGAGTCTTTGGCGGTTTATACGGATTGTTTCAAAGAAATTCGCGACGATGTTCGCGCGGCCAATATCGGTTCCGGTTGAATTTCACCTATAGCGCGGAGACACAAAAGTTGACTCTCGCGCTGAGATACTGTAATTTTAACGATATTATGCAAAGTTCTGTATCTGCGCGATTTTCACTCGCGAAAGATTGGATATGTTCGCACAGGAGAAGTTTTAGCGCGCGCGTGTACGTATGCTCAAGCGAGGCACTCTATTTCAACTTTCAAAACTTATTCGCCAAGAAAACCAGTTAATATATTATAGGATGGATAATGTCCTCCGAAAGACTAAAACTTCGCGAAAAGTCGTAAATCAGACGACGATTTTCCAGGGTTGAACTCGCTCGCGCGCGCAGGCTGTGCGAGACATTTTTTTCACTCCTTTTTTTTTAGGATTACTCGAGCTCGCCATGTTATAATACACGCGTCGAGATTTATTTTTTCAAGTTTTTAGAAAATTATTCATTGTTAAGAGTTAAATATCAGTTCACGCTGCTTTTCCGTTATCGTTAGCAGTCACATTTTACCGAGACAAAACGTATATGAGCATATTGCATTAGAACGAGAATTAAAAGCATCGTATCCCGTGGACGATTTATGACAAAAGATAAATTAATTCGGGACTCGTGCTGAGTGCTTGGGAGGTCGTGCTTTTCGGCGATTTTGACGATATTACCTTTTCGAGGATATCATTCGCCTTTGATCTCTCTCTCACTCGCTCTCTTCCTCTCTCGGTTAAAGTTCCTTCCATTAATTATCATACCGATTTAATTAATTATATTCTTCGGTTGCAATTAGCGTATAGGCTAAAAGCGCCGCGCGCTCGGCTAATATAACGAAGCCACCAGACGCAGTGTGCGATAAAACTGACAAAAAGTTTAACGAGCATAATCCCGAAGTTGGTTTATACGAGAGGAATTGTAAAATACAATATATATTATACACTGGTCAAGGATACATAATTTGGTCGTGTGTATGACTATCGAGCAATTTCAAATTGTATACACACATACACTCGCCAAGTGTATATTCAAGTCAAAATCAGCTGTAAAACCTTGAGCGGAAAATGAACTTTCTCTAATTTTCCATTTTTTTCTCTCGTATACATACGCGTGTGTGTGCGTATACAGTAGATTACATTGACATTGTACAGTGTAAGTATACTCGGTGGCGCTGCGTTATAAATTAATTGAAAAATCAAACTCACTCGCGGCACACATGCGTACAATTATCGGGAAAGCTGGTAATTAGCTTGCGTAGAGGGTTGACGTCTCTCCTGTATAAACCAACATCGCCGAGACTCTCGAGCATATGAAGTCCTTTTATTCGTCGCTAAAAGCTAGATTCGTATACAATTTTCTTATCGTCGTCGTCGTTTTTTTTTTTTTTTAATCATACACGTATACGCAAAATCGTACGTTTGTTCTTGCTCCACTTTTTCGGTTAATTCAGCGCTGCTGCCGCGAAACTGTATTATTTGCTCTGGGTAGAATATTAACTTATATGGTTATGGGCATGCATACGTACACACACACACACACACACACACACAGCACAGGTAGCGGCCCGTATGTGCATATAACTTGTATATAGCTCGAGGTAATAATTTTCAAAGATCTTAAGCTTGCGATTCCGCGCAGTGTATACTATGGTGATGTGCTTTCGGTGCGCATCCCGCGAGCGATGCAAGTGTATTGCAAATTTTTCTGAAAAGAAAATCGCACGAGAAGTAGAGTAGCTGCTTTTACGATGTTTTTCGTTTTTTTATTATTTTTATTCAGTCGTCGAGGTGTATACTCGCAATGCTACTTCTTTTTTTGCCGGTCATTATAAGTTACGAGGCGCGATTAAAGAAACGCGCAAAAGAGTAAGGAGACAACTATTACGCTTGTTAGTAAAAATAAGACGCTCGACGACGCGGCTTAGTTTAGCCGCGACTGTATATATGTACGTAGCTCTCCCCGTAACAAAGCCGATTTTATGTTATAAAATACTGGATTAACATTTTCAATGGATGTACATAGATTGCGCTCGTATTATGGTATTATTGTGAAGAATCGTGTGTGCTGCTATGCAGCGAGTGGAATGCGCCGCGCGGATAGTCCTTTGGAGATTCACTGGATTTAATCTTGGGAGGAAAACTTGATAGCACAGGTTTTCTGTTTGAAAAAGGCGGAGAAAAAACAATAACTCGCGCGATGTAAAAAATAATTAACGTTGAGAGAGAAAAAAGTGACGAAACTCGAAGATCGATGTATATCCCCTTATCGTACGCGTAGCTATTTCAACTCTCTGTGTATAACGAAACCGGCTGCATCTACAAGTTAACATCTTGTATTCCCACCGATCTCGAGCGTGTTCCGCGGAGTCGATGGTCATTTTTTCCCCTTCTATCTTTCTCTCTTTCTTTTCTTCTCTTTTCTATCGTTCGTGCGGCAAATTTATTCTAGGACCTCACCTGCAGCATGTCTCCGACACGAAATCGAAGAAAAATACGCGCGAACTTGAAAGCCGATATTGACCGGAAAAGTCTGTGACCTTCTAACGAAATTATCGACTTTCGTTCGTTCTTTTCTTGTTTACGTATTACCACCAGACGTGAAATGTCTTGCACTTGATATGCGTGAGCTCGTTTTGAGCTCTTTCGGCTCGAGCTTGATATTTCGTTTCACGCACGTGTTTTTTAACGGAATAAGGGGCCAATTGAGATATTCTTTCGATGCCGAAAATAGACTACATTTGCAAAGATTTATTTTAACACAAATATCTCGATAAATTAATCGTATTTTTATACTTGAAAGTTGTATGATGATTAAAAAACTTATCTTGTTTTGCGACAAATAATTGACTCGTTGTGCCGGTTACACATTGAGTCAATACTCGAAAAAGTAATCATTAATTTGAGGCATTTTCAAGCACTTACGGTTTTGTCAAAAATTCTTAGTTAATCTCTTGAACTTTTGGTTGAGTTCATCGTACGTAAAACTTGTGAATAGATCCTTCTATCTTTTTTATTTGCTACCGAGAAGATTTAAATTGGAGTGTATACATTTATCTCGAATTTCTTATTTTGTGAAACAATTTGGTTCATCATCTAATATGCGAGAATATTTCAATTTATCTTCCGAGCCATAACTATTTATTGGTACTAGCCCGACTTTCAGCGTGCTTCCTTCTTTCTTTTCTACTTTTGTCATTTTTTATTTTTAAAATAGAAACATAAAATGAAAGAAGATTATGTATTATAAATTATACAAATACACAATGAACCGACTTTTTTGCACTAGCTCACCATAAAAAAAATCAATTTAAATTAGCTGCTGAATGACCAATCACAGCGCTTATAAACTGCTGACGCTAAAAACCTCGTATAGAATAGGATGACATTTTATGAAGACATCTCTGTATATCATTTTATTTGTTCTTCTCCAAAATCTCCCTCTTACGATACTATATTATATATTGAGTGAGTCGTCGTCTTCATTACATTTGTGTATTGAACTTTGAAACATCAACATCATGAAGAGTCTCGTATTACTGTGAGTCGTCATTTACAATTTTTAAACCTGGAATTTTTATCTATAATAATTCAAATTATAAAATTGTTAATTGCTTTTGGACAGTGTATTATTACTAGTTATGTGGTTTAAGGTCGCCTCCGGCTTAAGAAGGATTCATTATGAAGGAAACCAAAAGCCACATCATCCAAACCTCGAAAGTGTTATTGAAATGTTTAATGAAAATAATTTCGATTTATCACAGGATCAAATTAAATTTTGGTATCAGTGGGAACATGAAAACAAGCGAGAATTGAAATTGATAGTTATCGACATGCTTCTGACAATTTATCAGCAAATCAAAAATGCAGAAAGCTCAAACAAGTCCAACGATGAAGAGCAGAGTATTTTTTACTATGACTATGTGAAGAAACAATTTCAAGAAAAGGAATCTAAACTGTTAAGCAAGAATGAAATTGTAGAAAATCAAATAGGTTTCAAATTTTTATTTGAAATAATCAGAAAAGATTTACGAGCTAACTTGTTGTTTTTATTTTTATTCAAGTACTTAAAATATTTAAATATTTCATTTTTATTTATAAACTTATTATTTATGAACTTGTGGTATCAATTTTTCCGTATAACCTCTTCATTAGGGTTTGTCAAATGACTCATCAGTGTTGCATAAAATTTCTTCACAATAGACTCAATCATTTTATATTTTTCGTTTATATTTTTGCTCTATTTGCAATACAAAGCGCCCATGAAAATTATCCATGTTTATCATACATTCCGAGCTATAATTCGCGTAACGTCAACGTACCTTTTCCAGGTTGCTGCCTTACAATACTTTCTCTCTCTCGCGCGCGTGCGATAATTTACATTCGCGTTGTATTTTTAGTCAATGAGTTTTTGCCTCACGCGTATAAATGAGCATTTGTGTGTGCACACGTACACGGCGCATTAAAGTAACGTTAAGTAAAGCAGCCATGCGCGTGTTTAATTGGAAGCAAATATTCGGAGCTGCTTCAATGTAATCTTGCGAATACACGCGCTTATTTATGCATAAGCGGCGTCAATTTTTTATCACACCTTCGGGTCGTGCGTCGCTTTCCAATATACATATGTTGCTTGCCAAGCTCGACCTTTTTACATGCGGTATAAATACCAGAAGGCAGGGTAAGAGGAAACCCTCGCCCATTTAACGCTACAACACTACACTTTTACGCGTATACTTGCACTTATATTTACCTCCTGAATTGTTGTAATCCGTTTCACATCTTCGCCTTGAATCCTCATCATGCGGCGTTCCACGTGTTTGGGAGAACGAACGAGAGGAAAAAGAATTAATGAAAAGTGTCGCTCAATTTAATCGGCCAATCAATCATAATCTGATTTTCTTTTATAGCCGCTTATTAGCAGCAGTGCATTCGATGCGTAGCGGGAGGTTCTAGCGCGCATCAAATAAGAGAGAGAAAGAGAGAGAGCGAGAGAAATTACAAAAATCAAGAGAGACGATCGGTTGTTCGTTCGGTCGACGTCGATTGTTCTTCGTTGTCCGATCGTCATTATCCATGAAAATTTGATCGATGTACTTACGTTACTTTTTCTCTTGTGTTGGGGTATTATACATTTATACAGTGCAGACGAAAAATGTGATTGATTGCGAATGTCGCTTGCGTATGTATGCACACGGTGTGTCTCGATGATGATGGTAATGATGATGATGATCGTGACGATGGTATGTGTGTCTGTGTGTACGTACGTACGTGTGCGTGGAATAATGAAAGAGGACGATAATCGAAGTTACGGTTTAAATGAATTTTTCAAGCGCGCGCACGAGTGCGATTATCAGGTGAATGTGAGATGGCGGCGGCGGCGGCGGCGGCGGCAACCAATTGCGGGCCAATTACATGATACGGGCCAGGGAGAGAGAGAAATTTTTTTATAAAAATTGCATCGGTATATATACTACATTATATTATGCATTAATGCATCTGTTTCGATGTCAGGTTTCGCGCGTTTTATCGCTCGGTGATCGATGAATCATCGGCGCGAGATTTATATTTCCGAGGCGTTCTTCCGTCTATGTGTGTGTGTGTGCGTGCGTGAATATAATGCCCCCGACACTTTTACACACATAACACTTTATCACATACTTTTCGAAAAATGCACCACACAAATTAATAATACGAGCCAAGAGTGTGTTTTAGCGCTGCAAAATATTCGGTTACGGTCGACTTTTCGACTGGCATGGCGTTTAACTTTTGACGCTTGACATCGATTCGGCGCGGCATTTTTCACCGCTTCATTGATGAATTCCAAAACATGCAAATACAGTTACACCTCGAGCACGAATTCAGTGTTATCCACGAGTTCGCTGTAAAAAATTTATTAATTTTTGAACAATGAGTCGTTGTACGAGCGGACAATTGATTTATCCCATTCATTAAGAGAATGAAATGTAGATTTTTTAAAACTTTGTGTACGGTCTTACATTGTCATTGCTCGAACCGGACCCGCAATTGTATAAGATCATTAATAGATAATTTTTATGTACATTGGTAGTAAACAGTGAATACGTAATTTTTGTTCCGCTGCCCTATTTACGACCATTGTGTAGAGTTGATTAACAAGTCTTATGGAAGGAAGTTAAAATGTAAGAAATTGATTCATTTAACAGTGCCATCTCTGTTTACATAATTTAATACATATTTGATAAAATTTAATATTTATTTGATAAAAAGAGATGAAATAAAAATGGTAGTTTCGGACAACTGTCTATGACGCGAAAAAAACCGAGGTCTGAATAATATAAATTTTAAAAATTAAACTTATAAACTAATGAAAGCTATCGAAACACGAGCTTTTTCTATGCTTATTCGAGTTCTCTTCTTATAATTGTCGAGTGTGTTATACACGTGAAAGGCCCTTACTACGTTTGATTTAAGGTTTCTTACCGCTATTATACAAAGCTCCAGTTACTTTGTACCTTTGACTACTCTCAATATAGATCGTGGGGCAGTCAGTACACTTCACGTCGCCGAAGTGTAAACAAAGTAGGCAGATCGCGCATCGACCGTGGCAAGTAATTTTCGTGAAGATAGTGAAAAATATCTTAAATTTTGAACAAAAATGTTTTTATGTACTTGCTTATTCAAACTGTCGGCCACTTCCGGCGACGAGCCCGACAACAAGTTCGACATCGCCCTGCGTGATTTAAGAAAATCAAAGAGCTCACGAGACAATGGCGATTGCGAGACCGAAGAAGAAGAAAAATCAAAAAGCTCGCGAGAAAACGGCAACTGCAAGACCGAAGAAGAAGAAGAAAGTGCAAAGAGTTCGCGAGAAAACGGCAACTGCAAGACCGAAGAAGAAGAAAGTGCGAAGAGTTCGCGAGAAAACGGCAACTGCAAGACCGAAGAAGAAGAAGAAAGTGCGAAGAGTTCGCGAGAAAATAAGAATTGCCAGACCGAAGAAGAAGAAAGACCGACGACCTCGCGAGAAACTGCCAATCGGAAGACCGAAGGAGAAGAATTCGATTGGATGACCGAAAAAGACGGAGCAATATTTAAAGACATACTTGACACTTTAATCGAAGAGGCTGAAAAAACACTTCCTGATATCGGAAAAATGTTTGCACATAGAAAGATTAATTGTCTTCTCTTGCATTCCGTAAATTACATGGCCAGACCTGGCGCCGATTATTATAAAAAGGAACGATTTATCGAATTTGTGGTCCGTTACGGCAACAAAGACATCATTGAATTTGATAAGGACGGCAAGCCAATTTCTATTCGCCCCACACCAATGCATGACTCGGCCAGGCACAAGTTGCTTCAGAGGAATGAAATGGTCCGTGAGCTCTTTAAAAAGTACGAAAGATCCAAGGTTAATTACGTCGAAGATCCGCCTCTGTATTTGGCTATAAAAAAGGAACTCAAAAACGTGATCGAATTTCTGCTGAAAGTAGGTGCCGATCCGAATTCAGCCAATGATCAAAGATCGACTCCACTGCATCTCATTTGCGCCGACGACGATGGTTTCATGAAGCATTTCTTAGATACCTGCAAGAGCATCAAGAAGCCGGTGCAGGTCAACGCTCAGGACTCCAAGGATAAAACGCCGTTGCACATAGCACTAGTCCGCGTCAAAGAAACACATTACGAATGGCTCCACGATAGGCTGCAGGAGATATGTCTAGAAGCCCAGGATGCGTCGGATCGCGCATCACCACGCAGGACTGTAGTCGATGAATCGAAGCGGTCGGTCCGATTGCTGCTCAGAGCAGGCGCTGATCCAAAAATAGCCGATGCGGAAGGATCGACTGCTCTGCACGTTATTTGCAAGAGAGGCGACGACAACGACAATTTGATGAAGATGTTGTTCGCGATCTGCGACAAAGTCAGGATGCCGGTGCAAGTCGACGTGCAGGACAATGCCGGCAACACACCGTTGCACTTGGCACTGGAAAAAGCCCACATAGCTTTGACTAAGGTGCTGCTGAAACGAGACGCCGATCCGAACGTGGCCAACAATGAAGGAGATAGACCTCTGCACGTCATTTGCAACAGAAAAATCGACGATGATTTGATGAAGCTGTTCCTCGAGTTATGCAAAGACCTCAACAACAAGATGCTGGTGGACGTCCAGAATGAATTACGCAAGACGCCGCTGCAATTGGCTGTGGAGTATCTAATGCCCGATGTGGTCTATGCACTACTACATTATGATACCGATCTGCCCAGCTTCGTTTTTCCCAGCGCGGCTGATTTCCAGGAATACCTGACTGTCAAAATGTTTGAAAGTCCAAGAAGTCGATTCAGATGCGACGTGATCACTGACGCTCTCTTCGTCATCCGACACCTAGTGAGTGCGAAGTACGAATTGTGCCTGAACGAAGCCGTAATGATTATGAGCGTATTCGCCGAGTGCGGATCGTTCGAGATGTCGGCGAGTCTCGTCGAACGTTTGTCCAGGGAAAAGTATTTCTCCATGGAAGCGCAGAGGATACAGACGAGCGAGGGTCTGTCGCTGTACGACCTCATGAAGTTACCGATCGACGAAGCGGCGAGGCGGTTCAATTACAAAGACTTCAAGTCCACGCTCCGGACGCACGGTGTTATGGCCAGAAACGATCGCGCCAAAATCGACGCAGTAGCGGGCGCGATATCGTTGAGAGACTTTTTTCAGGACTGCGCAGTGGAAGCGTTCTGGATGTTGACTCATCAACGGATCCCAATTGAGTGCTGTGCAATGATCATCGACAAACTAGCGATCGAAGATCTATATCGCATTTGCTTGGCGTTTGCAAGTCTGAGTCAATAGAAAGTTGAAAAAAGTGCGTCGAAAAAGTAAGAGCTTAAAAAGCTTCAAAGAAGCAACCAAAATTATGTATGGTGAAAATACTATTCAGGAGTACAAAAGATGATAATGTATATTGTGTATTTGCTTGGCAGTTACAACGAGCATATTTGTAATATTTTGAATGTCCGATACAATGTAATATTGTATATAATTGTATGTAATATTGTCCATATTTATTTCGAATAAATAAATGACGTATATGAATATTTAATTTTTTTGCTTTACTATCGGTATGAGCAAATCCAAAATATAAATATATCCACGTATCCACACTCGTTGAATCAGCGATGCGACACGCTTCTACCCACGGACCGAAACGAGCGCGATTATATCCCTGGGGAGAGGTTTTCGGAGGTGACAACGTCGCTCTGTGCGCAATTTGTAACTCCCTCGTGGCTATTTTGTCTGCACCCGAAAAGCTCGTCACGATCGACCTTTCTTTTCTCCTCTCTCCTTTCGTCGAAATTCCGATCGTCGTCGTCCGCGCACCGGGTGCTAAACGAAATCGACGTAGCTGTAAGCGTGCAAAAAAGTGCTGGCCGCTCGTCGCGGCTTTTTCATGCATACGCGAGCGCTATCGTGATTAAAAAATGATCGATTTAATCTTGATAGTATAGCATCCGCTCGCGTTGTAACGCGAGGCAAGTGAAACGGTCGCAAATGTGTACTTGTAATATCGGCTTATGACGCCAATGAGAAATTCGAGTCCCCGCGAATATTATGTAGAATATTGATATATTATCACCTGGCCGCGTAATGTTGATTAATAACGCTTCACACTTTCATCTTGTCAACCCTTAATTAATGTACGGCAAACGTGCCGCAGCTCGATTATCTCTCTTTCTTTTTCGCGCGTGCTTGCGTGTGAGTTTCGATTAATTTTTCGTAATTTTTTTTACTTCTGTCTCTCTCTCTCTCGTCTCCTTTACGCCAAAAAACCGATCTTCGCGACGAACGAAAGTGTGTACTCGCCGGGCGTAAAAATGCCACAAAATTTGCCGGTCTCTCTTGGCAGCGAAGTGACCTCTTAAAAAATGAAATTACATTATAAGCAGCAATCACTCGCTTAATATTATTATATGTACTGTACACGCACGTCAAAAAATGAGCATTTCGGCGCGAAAAGCCTTAATAACAATTATTAAACGTTATCGCGTGACTCGGACCACTGTTTCCGCCGCCGTCTTCTTTTCCCTTTTTTACTATTCAACTTTTGACGGTTCTGCTCGTTAAGATCGTTGAGAGATCTCACAAGGCATAGCTCCGACGATAAAAAAAAAAATATCGACGTACGAAAAAAAATGCAGCTTTTATTTCTACCGCACACATTGTATGTGATTGATGCAAAAACGTACCGGCTCGAATGCAATTATACACATACACACACACACCCCTCGAGATGCATCGAAGATCGCGTACATTGATCCATGGCTCATCGAAGTATATTTGACATCCGATTGAATAATTTGCATCGACATTACGACGGACATAACGAGTCTTGCGTCACACATGAAAAATGAAGCCCTAATTGTACGTAACGATCTGAGCTGCGGCTTGCGCAGCGCGCCGTGAAAGTTCATCGCTTATCTTTGAAATTTTATTCGAACGATGTCTCGTTCTCGCGAGCGCAAATGACACCGCCTTATGGCGAGGTGCATCATTGCAAAAGCTGCGCGAGCTGTGACGTATTATGTTGATTAAAAAAACACGTATACACACGTATAAAAGCACAGGTCGTAAATATCGTCGCGCACCAGGCGTTATCAAAATGTATCTCTCTGTGCTCTTACCTCATCAAGGTATAAGCTAATATTGCCTCCCTCGCCTCGCGCGTTGTTTAATTAATTTCGTGTATACACACATGTGGACTCACACAGAAAATACTTTCACGACTGAAAAATATCTCTGTTATTATAATCTGTTAAAAACAATTACGAGTATACATAAACGCGTGTAAGCTATCGATCAAAAAAACTCCAGCCTCCCTCGAGCTTCTCTTCGCTTTCGTTCGCTCGAGATATACATAATAATACAATATAAGATACGACTGACGAGAGAGAGAGACAGAGAGGAAAATCATGAATAAAAAGTACGAAGACTCGCTCGCCTTGACCGAGACCGCGAAAAAGCTCATGAGACATATAAGCGCTGCGCGGCATCACGCGTAGGTATTTATATATAAAATAATCCTGCGGCCTTTGACTCTTTTCTTCGTCGTCGGTCGTGCACGCGCGCGGGCGCATTCGAGTTTTTAACCTCGATTCCGCGGCGGCGGTGCAGCGATAATGAGCCGTTGCTACTGGTGTAGCGCACGAGGGAGAGCGTCCTAAATTTTTTCCTTCCTCGCCGGTAACAGAAGCATCTCTCTTCTGCTTCGCGCGGCTTTCTTTATTCATATATATATACCTATACACACGCGTGTGTCTGCTGCTGCTGCAACACGAGCTCGAGTGAATTATTGATGTAGCCAGTGCAGGCTTGTGTATGTGTACAAAGAAGTTATAGATGATGTCTCGGGCGTCTTGTAAAACGATTTTAAACGCCGCGCGCGAGAATGTCGAATGCGCGGGGAAATTGGAAGGGAAACAAATTGTCGCTCGCTTGCGCGCGCGAGGTTACAAGGAAATGAAGACGTTTATTACCGCGCGATATTTAACGACGATTCAAGCGAAAATTCGCCCACGCCGTATGGATTTTCCATTTCAGGCACAAGCCAACACATCCGCCAGATATAAGCCGTAATAATGTATTAATTATGACTTTTAATATTCGGCAAGACATGCGCATTTGAATTACGACGCTGTACATTTGCAGTGCTCGTATTTCCGCGAACAAAAATGCATTATGTACGATTGTGGTCAGGTAATGAACCAGAAAACTCGCGGAGCAGCAGCTCGAGAGCAAAAAATTCCATATAATGTATTCCGATTTACCGAATAAATGAATCGTTTATACTCGCTGAAACTTTTAAAACTAACAAGTGATTTTTCTTTTTTGTTGCAGGTAAATATGGCTCTCTCCTTGCAT
Organism: Trichogramma pretiosum; assembly: GCF_000599845.2. NCBI lineage: Eukaryota > Metazoa > Arthropoda > Insecta > Hymenoptera > Trichogrammatidae > Trichogramma > Trichogramma pretiosum. The sequence goes on along the minus strand of NW_019641606.1, from coordinate 2,668,783 downwards.
TTTCCCGCTACATTTACGGCGCTGCCGTGCACGATCTGTGAGTTTCATTTTTCATGTCGATAATACTGCCATGTGTGTGTGTGTGGGTAATGTACACGTAAAACCCCCCGAAAATTGGCGCAAAAGCCATCATTTAATCGCGTACACGTGTATTACTTAAATGAAGATCGTGCGCAAGAAAAATTGATCGATGTGGCCGAAAATAAAAAAAAAAAAGAGTTAAGCTGCCTACCACCTCACATATGGCACACTTATTGCAGTTTATTATTACGCACCCATCCGTGAACAAATATCGCGCGTCGCGGTCCTACGCATACACCCATATACATAAAGGTACCGTCCCAAGAAAACAATCTTCGCACGATGCGCGTGTGCTTCTGCGCGTACGTCGGGCAATTAGCACCGGAGCGCGATCTCGAAAAAGCTGCAGGTAAGTGTGCCGCCGTGAATTTGTTGTAGTTATTCCAAGTCGCCCTACGTTAAACGACTTGGTAGCCCTGAAAAGGGCCGATGGGGCTATGTGTTGATTCACTATCAACGCCGAGTCTTTGCGTCCTTCCTCTTTTTGTTGTAGTAAGCCGCCTTGCGCCGCGCGTCACGTCGACGCGTCGAAGGATTTTTCGGCTTGGCCAAAGTGTCGGTCGGTCGAGGTGTCGTCACGATTTCGGTGGAGCGAAATAACTCACCGAAATGTCGTCGGGGCGAGGTCGGTCGCTCTCTGCGCTGTCGGGGGCTGGGAGGCCTACAGATGCGTCTCACTCTTGTTGACGGCTCCAGCCGTATCTTGACCGACTCGCGTAAATGCAAGGGCACTGGCGGGTGTAGTCGCAGGTAAGGCGAGAGCGGGCGTTCTCGTGCTGGCAAGGGAAGTGGCTGCCGCACGCCTGGCGATTGTCGTCTCGGGGCACGGGTCGGTGGCACGAACAACTGTGGCCGTGTTGGATGACGTGTGCACACGTCTTCGTCGTTGGCTTCTATGTTCGAATCGGTGTCCTTGACCTGCGGATTGGATAGTCCACTCCCGGGAGGAATAACCACTACGGAACGTAAACGTTCAGTAGATGTTCGTTCGGCGTGCAACCGGGAGTATCTCGTGCCGACTTCCGCCGTCTTCGTTTCACTCAAGTTGAATGGGTAGTCCTGAGAAGGACTGTTTGATCTCTCTTGTCTCGTAGCCACGTTGGAAAGTAGGTAGACGACGTCGCTGGGATTCGCTGCTCACAGGGTTACCAAGAGAGAGACCGAGTCGAGTGATTTAAGGTGAGAAATCAAGAGGCGGGAACTCTGACTTGAGTTTAACGAGAATCTTTATTGAGTTTTGGCCCTAGCCTAAACAACTCTCTCCGCGACGATGTGTCGTGGTTGGCGCTCAGAAAGCGAGTGAGTGCGACCAGCGACGCGCGCGCTTATTTATAGGTGTGGGCTCGCACCGCCGCTGCCGCTGGCGCAGGAGTGGGGAGTCGCGCGTGGCTTCGTCGCGCTGATCGCGCTCGCGTGTGTAAAACTGGCGCAGCTGTCTCGGCCCTTTTCAGGGATATCAATTCTCCCGGGGTTTGAAGACGGCTGCGCAAAATTCTCTCTGAGTTGTTTAGGGTTTACATAGTTTGAACTAATTTTTCTTATATCTAGTTTAACAGTCAATTTAGTAATTTTCATCCATCTTATTTGTAATTTATCACCCCCCTTTTCTTTCCTTTCTTTGATTCTTAAGGCAATGTTTTGCTTTTCTCTTTGACCTAGTTTAATAATACATAAATCAATTTATTCTTTTAAAGTTAGCTTAATAATTAACGTTTGAAACTGATATTTTTTATCTATCTTACTTATAACTCATTACACATATTTTTTTTTTCTTCTCTTTGATTTTAAATGTTTGCAATATTTTGTCTTTCTCTTTGATCTAGTTAAATAATACATAAATAAATTTTTCTTATACTAGGTACGCGTACATAACTTAAATAAAGGAAGTTTTCTTAAAATTACTTTCTCCTCCGGAGATTATAACGATGCTTTCCAATAACTTCGTTGTCTTCTACTCGTACATCTTCTTGTGCTGGGGACGCATTGGCAATGCGATTTTCGGTGGGCAGAGCGTTGTACTCTACTTGTACTTCTTTTTGTAGTGGGGACGCATTGGCTATGCGATTTTCGGCGGGTGAATCGTTATCCAACGATTGTGGTTGCGCTGTCTTGGATGGCAGGCAATTTCGGGACTCGGATGTAGATTCCAAGAGCAAAGTTTTTAATTTTTGGCTACTTGGTGCTGGTTTTAACTCCGAGCGGTGGGTTTTAGTGATTGCCCCGTCTTTGTCTATAAGAAAGACATCTTCACTAATTTGAGCGTTTATTGGAAACGGACCACTCCATTTAGCGTCGAATCCGGCATGGAATCTGTTGGCTGCGTTTGATAATGGATGAGTCTTTGTATAAACGAGGTCCCCTATCTGCAGCGAGACCTTGTCAGTTGTGTCAGTGGCGTAGGTAGATTGGAATCGTTTTTGATTTTCCTGAGCTTGCT